>NC_029781.3:73878889-73881147 GCF_000817695.3 Arachis duranensis
CCCTTAATCTATGGTGTGCAGAAACTCCACCGTTGAAAATACATAAGCAAAGGGTTCAGGCATGGCCGAATGGCCAGCCTCTCAAACGTGATCAATGATCTCCTAAGATGAAGAATAAAATAAAACTGAGACCAAAGATGAGACGTGGTCAAAAGACATCTAATACATTAGATAAATGTTCTATTTATACTAGACTAGCTCCTAGGGTTTACATGAGTAAGTAATTGATGCATAAATTCACTTCCGGGGCCCACTTGGTGTATGCTTGGGCTCAGCTTGATTATTCCACGAGCTGAGGCTTCTCTTGGAGTTGAACTCCGAGTTATGACGTGTTTTGGGCGTTCAACTCCGGATCATGACGTTTTTCTGGCGTTTAACTCCAGACAGCAGCATGAACTTGGCGTTCAACGCCAAGTTACGTCGTCATTCTTCGAATAAAGTATGGACTATTATATATTTCTGAAAAGCCCTGGATGTCTACTTTCCAACGCCGTTGAGAGCGCGCCAATTGGAGTTCTGTAACTCCAGAAAATCCATTTCGAGTGCAGGGAGGTCAGATTCCAACAGCATCAGCAGTCCTTTTGTCAGCCTTCTTCAGAGTTTTGCTCAAATCCCTCAATTTCAGCCAGAAATTACCTGAAATCACAGAAAAACACACAAACTCATAGTAAAGTCCAGAAATGTGAATTTAACATAAAAACTAATGAAAACATCCCTAAAAGTAGCTCAAACTTACTAAAACTATATAAAAACAATGCCAAAAAGCGTATAAATTATCCGCTCATCACTGTGATAGTTGCCAAAGAGCTAGTAATCTGCCTTACAGTTATTTCATGCCTCAGCAAGGGATCTTAGAGATTGAGTTGTTTGATGTATAGTGTATTGACTTCATGGGGCCTTTCCCACCAACATACTCAAACACTTACATTCTGGTGGCCGTAGATTATGTAAATGGGTAGAAGCAATTGCCACACCCACTAATGATACTAAGACAGTGCTGAAGTTCCTCCAGAAGCACATCTTCAGCAGATTTGGTGTCCCCAGAATACTAATCAGTGATGGAGGAACTCATTTCTACAATAAACAACTTGACTCTGCTCTGATCCGATATGGAATTAACCACAAAGTGGCAACTCCATATCATCCACAGACAAATGGGCAAGCTGAAATCTCAAATAGAAAATTAAAACGAATCTTGGAGCGGATGGTAAGTACCCGTAGAAAGGATTGGGCAAGGAGTCTGGATGATGCTATATGGGCATACAAAACTGCATTCAAAACTCCCAAAGGGACCTCTCCATACCAGTTTGTGTATGGAAAAGCCTGTCACCTGCCAGTGGAACTGGAACACAAGGCCTACTGGGCAACCAGATTCCTAAACCTTGATGCCAAGTTAGCTGGAGAGAAAAGATTGCTCCAGTTGAACAAGCTGGAGGAATTCAAACTCAATGCTTTCAAAAATGCAAAAAATTACAAAGAGAAAGCAAAAAGGTGGCATGACAAGAAATTGTCATCCAGAGTCTTTGAGCAAGGACAAAAGGTTCTGCTGTTTAACTTTAGGCTCAAATTGTTCCCCGGGAAATTAAAATCCCGGTGGAGGGGACCATATGTGATCACAAGTGAGTCATCATATGGATATGTGGAGCTTCAGGACGTTGAATCTGACAAAAACTTCATTGTTAACAGACAGAGAGTCAAACATTATCTTGAAAGCAATGTTGAACAAGAATGCTCAAAACTGAGACTAGACTAAAGCTCAGTAAAAGTCCAACTAAAGAAAATAAAGAAGTGGTGCACAAAATTGTGATCATCAACAATGGCGCCAAAAAATTGGTAGCGCTCTCAAACATGAATCACACTTAGTCACAACTCCGCACAACTAACCAGCAAGTGCACTGGGTCGTCCAAGTAATACCTTACGTGAGTAAGGGTCGATCCCACGGAGATTGTTGGTATGAAGCAAGCTATGGTCAGTTAGGCGGATAGTAAATGTTATGGAATTTTCGAATAATAAATAAAACAGAAAATAAAGATAGAGTTACTCATGTAATTCAATAGTGGGAATTTCAGATAAGTGTGTGGAGGTGCTTGTCCCTGTTGGATCTCTGTTTTCCTACTGTCTTCCTTCAATCCTTCTTATTCCTTTCCATGACAAGCTGTATGTAGGGCATCACCGTTGTCAATGGCTACATCCCATCCTCTCAGTGAAAAAGGTACAAATGCTCTTGTCACAGCACGGCTAATCATCTGTCGGTTCT
>NC_029781.3:73881284-73883875 GCF_000817695.3 Arachis duranensis
GAAGTGAAGGTTGTGGTAGGCTTAGAGAAGGGGGGTTGAATCTATGCCTTCCTTTTAATTACTGTTATTACCCTTTTAAAATACCTTTGCAATGTTGATTCTGTTCGATCTAAGCAGCGGAAATTTATGAGACAATTTATTTTTGTCTCATGAAAATCATAAAACAGAACACAGCAGGGCAGAGAAAAGCTAACACCAGCAAGTATCCTAGTTCGGTTGCCTTGTGCTATGCAACCTACATCCAGTCTCCTCCACAACTATGGAAGAATTTCACTATAGTTAACAATATTACATAGACCAATAACACAGGATTGACCCAATCCTTTCACACTCAAGTTCTAACCTAACTTGACATTGGTTATGCTAATACCTAACTATACCTCTTAGTGCTAACCCAACTAAGAAAGGGATACCATACAGGTACAAGAAACAAGACACTTAACCAACCTAAAGAAATCTGAAAATAACTCTAGGCTTTTCTTTCAAGTGTATCTCTCAGCCTTTTTCTACTCATGGCTTTTTCTTAAGCTTTCTCACAATGCCTTTTCTCACAAGAAATTACAGAAAGATAAACTTAGAAAAGTACATTACAATCAGTAAAACATGAAGGAGATTGACTTCATCAACAGCCTCTTCGCTATGTGCATAACCAGATTCACAAACCTCAGATACAGTTCTTCAGTATTGGCCAAATGCTTCTTTGAAAGTAAGCATTATCCAAGTAGAGAAACTTCAGAACACTGTTCTCACACTCTGGTTTTCTCTCCTTAGTTTCTGAATGAACAACAAGCCTCTTTTATCTCCTAGCATGTTGATGGGTTCATCTTCCTAGGTCAGCTCCTTGAGCACTGATAAACCACTATTTTATGGTTTATCTTGTGCTCAATTGAGTGGTTTTTATCTACTCTTTACCCACTTATTCATACTATTTGCATGGTTTTATATTTCCTTCCTGATTATGTGCTTTGATTGAAAACATGCTTCTTTGGACTTATATTTGCTTATTATTAATCCTCTCTTATCACCATTAGATGCCTTGATATGTGTGTTAAGTGATTTCAGAGATTACAGGGCAAGAATGGCTTGGAGGATGGAAAGGAAGCATGCAAAAGTGGAAGGAATGCAAGAAGTTAGAAAAACTGCTAAGCTGTCCAGCCTGACCTCTTCGCACTCAAACAGCTATAACTTTAGCTACAGAGGTCCAAACGACACGGTTCTAGTTGCGTTGGAAAGCTAACGTCTGGGGCTTCAATTTGATATATAATTTGCCATAGTTGCCTCGACGCCAGGCAATGAGAACGCGTTGGTCACGCGGACGCGTGACTTAGCCAACACCCAATCCGCGCGGTCGCGTGGACGACGCGGCCGCGTCACTTTTCCGCGACCTGTACGGACCAGAAAGCGCTGGAAGTGATTTCTGGGCTATTTCTGACCTAGTTTTCAGCCAAGAGAATACAGATTAGAGGCTATAAAGTGGGGGAAATGCATCCATTCATAATGAAGCCTCTCATAATTTACTTTTCATGTTTTAGATGTAGTTTTGGAGAGAGAGGTTCTCTCCTCTCTCTCTCTCTCTTAGGATTTAGGACTTCTCTTTCTAGAGTGATTCTCGATCCAGGTTTAATATTCCTTTTACTATTTAATTTCTCTTTTATATTTTGATTACTCTGAAGCCTTTATTATGTTTGATTGATGTTGCCCAATTGGCTGTTGATGACATTTTTATTTAATGATAATTGAGGTATTTTCAGTTTATAATTATTCTCTTTGAATTAAGTTGCCATTGCTTCCCATCTAAGGATATTTTTATTATTCCATCAATTTTACTTTTTTCCCTTTTGGTTCTGATTAAGAATTTAGTAACTCAACAGTTATTAAACTCAACGTAATTAATAATCGTTATCTTGCTAATTGAGCTGAACCTAAATAATCCCAACCATTTCTTAGGAAATAATTAGGATTCAAAGGTCAATTTAATTAGTCCCTTGACTTTCCTTTGCCCTGGTAAAGGTTGACCAAGTGGAGTTTAGATTCAACTTTTATTATAGTTGAGAGAGATAACTAAGTTAGACCTCTAAATTCCCTTATCTTGCCAAAAGTTGTTTTACAGTTATTATTTTATTTTTAATTGCCATTTACTTTACTTGTCATTTAAATCACTTGCTTCTCACCTTCTAAACCCCGATTACAACCTTTATAACCAATAATAAGAACATACTTCCTCGCAGTTCCTTGAGAAGACGACCCGAGGTTTGAATACTCAGTTAACAATTTCTAAAGGGGTTTGTTACTTGTGACACCCAAAACGTTTGTATGAAAGGACTTTTGAAGGCTTAGAAACTATACTTGCAACGAGGATTTATCCGCAAATTTCTAGACCACGCAAAAGTTCTCTCATCAAAATGGCACCGTTGCCAGGGAACTGCTAACGTGTGCCTTATTATTGGTTATTGTAAATATTTTTCTTTTGCTTGTTTATTTATTTTCGTTTTTCCTTTTTATCTTTATTTGCTACTATGAACTCTCACCCCTCTCGCTTTGAGTTTGGTTCTGATATTGTTAAAGGAAATAGAAGTTACAGTAGGAATGTG
>NC_029781.3:73884118-73889245 GCF_000817695.3 Arachis duranensis
ACTCACAAGCTTCTCTTCACCATTCGCCATCATATGATCCTTTCTTACCCCAATACCAATCCAATCGTTCCCAGTCATCACTAATTCCCTATGTACCATGTCTAAGTCCAGCAAACCGCGAAGCAGAAGATCGTCTAAAAGAAACAATAACTAAATTTCAAACAACCATTCAACAACTGGAGCACGCACTAATCCAATGGGCCACTAAACACTCAAATATACAAGGATCAACCACAGCTCCATGTGGACAACCCGATGAAGAGCGTAGCATGAAAGAAATACTAGAGACTCCAGTGGACAAGGCAGAGAATGAATTCGTACTAGAACAAGTGGAAGAAGCTGTTATTGTTCAAGAAGAAGAGTTGGTTGAAGATCTAGGCGATGCTGAACTTCCTTGGGAATCCAAAATTGAGGAAAACTCCATCCAGGATGCTATAGTTGATGCTAAGGAAGATACTGTACAATCTCCAAGGCAAGTCGTTTATGAGGAATCAGACGGAATAATCCAAGAAGCAAATTCCCTTGATGATGATATTCACAAGTCTAGCTCTCTTGGTGATGAACTTGCATCCACAAGTGAATTCTCTGAAATCGAAGAATCTTCCCCAAGCGAATATGAAGATGATGCAGAGGTGGATTTCTCTCAACCTCCAATCTATGACTTGAGTGATGAGGAAGACACGGAAGACTTTGACCAGGACACACATACAATTGAAGATCTTTGCAAAGAAGTGGAGGAATTCACAGAAGAGCACAAGGGAGTAGAACTTACAGAACCACCAGAAACACCTATCCCAAGGCCACTACCACCTAATACAAGCTTCAAGTGGGTACAATCCTTAACTTACAATTTTACTTATTCACTTAAATATGGTTTACTTGAAACAGATGGCCAGCTTAGAGCTCTCTGCGGCTTTAAGAGTAAAAGGGAAATGGCTCGTACTTAGAGCTGGTGCACAAGGTTCAATAAAGTTCCACGCTTCACCTCGAAGTACACGGATTGGTATCATACTCAATTGCACGGATCATGGAGAACATTTGGTCACCACGGTGAGATTCTACTTTTTAAACCGCCCGGATGGAGACATGTAGATCAGGACGGAGGCGAATTTAAAAGCAAGGCTTGGAATCCTGGAGTTTATTCTGACATTTATCACCCCGGGAACCTAAAAATCTGTTTGAAGCTGTTCAGAAGCTTCACATGCCTAGTTTGGGACCTTGGAGGCTATTGGCATTCCAAGCACTGGTGGAGATCTTTGGACGAATTTAAACATAAGCCACCCTAACCGGAAGCTCCTCCAATGTCCAACTTAAGGACTCTAACTAAAAGTGCTAGGTGGGAGACAACCCACCATGGTATGGTCGTTTCTTTTTCAGTTTATTTCATCATTATTTGTTTTTATTTTTATTTCCTTTTCATTTTACTTTAGTAAACCTGGAATCATGCATAGCACTCATATTAATCACTGCATTTTGCATTGTTCATGCATATATAAAAAAATAAAAAAAAAATTTCGCTACGCGACGCGATCGCATCAGCGACGCGTCCGCGTCGCTTGGAGAGAAAGGAAAATTAAAAAGTGAACAAAGAGTCACGCAGGAGCGTGGCTAGAGGCGTGCTAATGGCACATATCGACCCCCGCGACCGCGTCCGCGTCGAATGGGAAGTATGGCCTCCCACGCGACCGCGTGCCCCACGCGGCCACGTACCCTGCATTTTCGACGTAAAAGGGTGCACAATGCCATATTGTGTGAGAGTGGTGCTGGATTGGTGCTGGAAGCACAATCCTTGTCACGCGACCGCGTTGCCGACGCGGCCGCGTTAATTATTTTCTGACGCACACTCACGCGATCGCGTGCCCCACGCGATCGCGTCACCCAATTTTGGCAATTAAATTGAATCGAACAGAGAGTTGTGCTGGAGCGAGGCTGCACTCGCGCCAGCAGCGCAACACGGGTCACGCGATCGCGTCGTCTTACCTGACACGCATTCACGCGAACGCGTGCCTTCCGCAGCCGCGTCGCATGCGCCGCACAACTCACCCTAAAATTGCCACATATCTTATCTTTCTCTCCTCCAAATCCTAATTTTTCTTCTCCTTTCTTATTTACTTCCTCTTCCCTTCTTTCCCTTCTCATTCTTCTTATTTTTCTTTTTATTTTATTTTAATTTATTTGCATATCTCATTCATTGTATTTTAAATTTGTGCATATTTTTATTTTCTTTTCTGAATTTTTTTTCTTTTATTTTTCCATTGGTGTTAAATATCCCTTCTTATTCAACTGTTACATCTTTTCTTGAATTTATTTTGGTAATTTGTTTTACACTGTTGGGCAATACTATTTAAGTCAATGTTAGTCTTTTATGTTATTTGTATTAATTTTGCATTGACATGAATTTATATTGTCTTACACTCTCCTCCCCTATGTTACAAATTTTATACCACTTGTATGCCATGGCTTCTATCATTTTCTCACGTACATGTTGAAGCTTCCATGTAAATGAGACCATTATCATTTGGCATTACTCAACCCATATTTCATTTACTTTTTATCTTTATTTTTGGGTTACTTTTCTTTCTTTTTTCTTTCAGGATGGCCACCTGGAAGGGAAGCGGAAGACGTATACATGGGGAAACAGACAAGTCCATCTGCAAATTCTTGAAGAAAAGCTTCGGTTGGAACAACCCGTCCACCTGCACATCTCAGCATGCACCGAGGACGGTGCAATCTTTAAGTGTGGGGAGGTCGATACCGATCTCCGTGGGTTAGTACTTTCTTTTCAACACCAATAATCTTATTTTCTTTATTTGTTCATTGTTGCATCTGCATATTTGATTGCATATTTATTTGATGATTTTGTGCATTTAGTTACTACTTGGTTAAAATAATAAATTTCTTTTAAGATCCTATTTTTGAAAAATTTCACTAATTTAAATTGAAAATTTTTATGTTAAAAATTTGTTTGAAGTTATAATTGGAACATGAATTATAGCTAAAGAACACAAAACCTATGAGACTTTGAGCTTATTTACATGGTTACATTATTTAACCATAATTATTTTTGTGTGTTTCCTTCTCTAGAATTGCAATCTTTGCTTTGTTCCATTCTGTATGTCCATATTTAATATATCTACATGCTTGCATATGATTGAGGCCATTGTTAATTCTAGCTCACTTATCCCAAAATTAGCCTACATTCTACATGCTTTTCATGTTCATTTACTCTTCTGCTTCAGATCCGATTCAATCCCAATCCCCTTTTACTCTTCTGTTTGATGCAATTTACTTTGCCTTGTTTAATTGCTGCAAATCCAATTCCCAATTCCCTTTACAATTCAAGTCATTTACATTTCTTGCAATTTAAGATTCCGCAATTTACATTTCTTGCATTCTAAGTTTCTGCAATTTATATTACTTGTTCTTTAAGATTTGGCAATTTAATTCTTGCTCTCTTTAATTTCATGCAATTTACACATTCCCTTTACTTTCAATGCAATTTAAATTCTGCAAATCACAAATCACTCAACCAAATCTTGATTCGCTTGACTAAATCAACCACTAAAGTAAAATTGCTCAATCCTTCAATCCCTGTGGGATCGACCTCACTCCCGTGAGTTTTTATTACTTGATGCGACCCAGTGCACTTGCCGGTGAGTTTTGTGTTGGATCGTTTTACGCACATCAAGTTTTTGGCGCCGTTGCCGGGGATTGAATAGATTGACAATGATTAAGTGAGGTGGTGGTCTAGATCAAGCATTTTCTTTATTTTTGTTCCCTGTTTTAGATTGAAACCAAGGTGTTTGAGTTTATGCCTCACTAAGAAATTCTCATCTGTGATATGAGTAATTTCAATTCTCAATGGTGTTGTGCTTTCCAACATACAAATGGAGTTCAACTCATCTTGCAGTCAAACAAAATTTTTTAGGATATCACCCACCAGCACCAACCTCTAATGGTGGCTGGGGATATCACCAAGAATTAACAGATTCTGAGCACTCCAATCCATGGAGATTTGCTTCAGAGACACAAGATGAGCAGGAGAAGCATATGGGATACAAACCTCCACTCCAAAATAATTCATATTATTATCCTCATGGTAGATGGGAGGATTACCACAGACTGAAAGAGCATCCACCCTTACGTCCCAGTTCCTCAATTAAAAGTTCTTCATCACTTGATTATGCCTCAACACAAAGTTTCCTCCAAAATCCATACCAGTCATCCCATCAATCACACAACTCATTCCACACCCCTCAACACAACTTCACCACAACACATTCACGCCACCAAAATTATTCTCAACCTTCATCTCTTGAATTAACAGATGAAGAATACCTTGAAGGCATTGAATTAACAGATGAGGAATACCTTGAACACATTGAAATAGAGAGAAAACTAGTGGAATTCTACACAAAATCCCCATCTTGGGAAGAAACCATCCTCGAGCAGATAAATGGGTCCTTAGAGCAAACAAAGAGGAACTTAGAACCATCAAACAGTACGGATGAAGACAAATTTTTGGGTGAGGAAGTGGAAAAGCAAGATGAGAAAGCCTCTGTGTCAAGAGAAATTTCAATAAAAAATGAGGTAGAGGTGGTTGAACCTGAAACTGCACTTGAGATGACAAGAGAACATGAAGACTCACAACTCTCACAAACTTCCCTGGACCAAAATGCCTCAACACTTGAATCCATGATTGAAAGGTATGAAGAGGAGATGAAGAAATGTTGGGAAGATCAACAAACCTCCTCCATGATAGAGCTATTAAAGCAAATGTTGGGTGCAAAGAAAGGAGTGGAGGAGCATGAAAGTGAGGAAGTCATTCCAGAGAATTCACACTCAAGCGAAGCAGAAAATCACATGAAGGAAGGGCTCATGGAACCACCAATACAAGAGGCTCTTAATGAAGAAATCACTCCAATAATCACACATCAACCATGTCTTGACATCCAAGAAGTGAAGGCAATTGACAAAAGCACCAAGAAGAGGATTGCGACCAAGATACCAAGGACAACATTCATGAGAAGGTCAACTGCAAACAATCCTCCCCCTGATCCAGCAAGCAAGACCAATCAAGCCAATTTCACAAGGAGGCTTGCTGAGAAGAGACTAAGAAAGGGGACA
>NC_029781.3:73889380-73889884 GCF_000817695.3 Arachis duranensis
AAGCGCTTGTTGGGAGGCAACCCAACCTGAGGTAGTTCTCTTGTCATATCTATTTCAATAAAAAGGTTAACTAGCTTTATCTAGATTGCAAGAAGCTAAGTTTGGTGTTGCACATCAAAACAATCTAAGGGAGAATGAAGAATCCTAAGTTTGGTGTTCCACCAAAATCCCATTATAACACACATTCTCACCTTATGCATAATATGGGCTTCAAGCATACTGGATGAATTAGTTAACTATTTTGCTGTTTTCTAGTTTTCAGCCTTATGAATTTTTGAGAAAGAAAAAAGAATTTCACACATGGTTAATGAAAACCTTTGGCAAGTGATGAGCGGATAATTTATACGCTTTTTGGCATTGTTTTTAGATAGTTTTTAGTAAGTTTGAGCTACTTTTAGGGATGTTTTCATTAGTTTTTAGGCAAAAATCATATTTCTGGACTTTACTATGAGTTTGTGTGTTTTTCTGTGATTTCAGGTAATTTCTGGCTGAAATTGAGGGAGC
>NC_029781.3:73890618-73891595 GCF_000817695.3 Arachis duranensis
ATTGATTGCTTCAAGCCAATAATCTCCGTGGGATCGACCCTTACTCACGTAAGGTATTACTTGGACGACCCAGTGCACTTGCTGGTTAGTTGTGCGAATCATAAATTCGTGCACCAAGTTTTTGGCGCCGTTGCCGGGGATCGTTGAGTTTGAACAATTGAAGGCATATTTTATTTCTTAGATCAGGAATAATTTATTTTTGTTGTTACAGAGTCATTAAATTTTGATAGGATAGTCTCTTTTCAAAAAAAAAAATCTTTTCAAAAATATTATTTTTTTAATTAGTTGTTAATTTTTCGTGAGTTTAGTGTCTTATTTTAAGTTTGGTGTTAATTGCATATTTTATATTTTTCTTTAAATTTTTGAACTTGTGTTCTTTGTTCTTCATTGATCTTCAAGTTGTTCTTGTTTATTTTTCTTGTTTGATCTTGAGTTTTTCTAGTTTTGTGTCTTTTCTTGTTTTTCTTGCACCTTTTCAAAACATTAACTTTCAAAAAATTTTATACTTTTATCCATAAATATAATACATCTTTAAAATCAACTCTGAAGTTACTGCCCAATTGGCTGGAGCTTTAGTAGTTGTTCTTGATAATTGGGTATCCTCTTTGGAATCTTTTTCAAAAATAATTTTTCTTTGATTGAATCTTGTGCCAAACATTTTCTTGGATTAAATCTTGTACCAAACTTTAAGTTTGGTGTTTTCTTGTTAATCTTTTTATAATTTTCGAAAATTTTATTAAAGTTTTCTAAAAATTTTTTAAGTTTGGTGTTCTTTCTTTTGTTCTTGGTGTTCTTGTGAAGCTTCAAAGTGTTCTTGAGTTTTTCTTGTGTCTTGATCTTAAAATTTTTAAGTTTGGTGTTCCTTGGTGTTTTCCCTCCAAAAATTTTCAAAAATAAGGAGCATTAGATCTAAAAATTTTAAGTCTTGTGCCTTTTGTGTGTTTTTCTCTTTCATCATAAAATTCAAAATTCAAAAA
>NC_029781.3:73898236-73898492 GCF_000817695.3 Arachis duranensis
TTTGAGGGAGCTGAGCAAAAATCTGAGTTAGGCTGAAAAAGGACTGCTGATGTTGTTGGATCCTGACCTCCCTGCACTCGAAATGGATTTTCTGGAGCTACATGAGTCCAATTGGCGCGATCTCAACGGCGTTGGAAAGTAGACATCCAGGGCTTTCCAGCAATATATAATAGTTCATACTTTGTGCGAAGATAGACGACGTAACTTGGCGTTGAATGCCAAGTACATGCTGCTGTCTGGAGTTAAACGCCAGAAA
>NC_029781.3:73898592-73898883 GCF_000817695.3 Arachis duranensis
TCCTCATTGGGGAACTCATTGGAGGTCAGTGGGCGTCCATTGAGGTCTTCCTCAGTGGCGTTCACTGCCTCTTCTTCCTCCTAGAATTCGACCATGTTGATGGCCTTGCACTCTCCTTTTGGATTTTCTTCTGTGTTGCTTGGAAGAGTACTTGGAGGGAGTTCAGTAATTTTCTTGCTCAGCTGACCCACTTGTCCCTCCAAATTTCTAATGGAGGACCTTGTTTCAGTCATGAAACTTTGAGTGGTTTTGATTAGATCAGAGACCATGGTTGCTAAGTCAGAGTGGTTC
>NC_029781.3:73903670-73916733 GCF_000817695.3 Arachis duranensis
GAGTTAAACGCCAGCTTTGGTGCCAGTTTGGGCGTTTAACTCCCATTTGGGTGCCAGTTCCAGCGTTTAACGCTGGGATTTCTTGAGGTGACTTTGAACGCCGGTTTGGGCCATCAAATCTTGGGCAAAGTATGGACTATCATATATTGCTGGAAAGCCCAGGATGTCTACTTTCCAACGCCGTTGAGAGCGCGCCAGTTGGGCTTCTGTAGCTCCAGATAATCCACTTCGAGTGCAGGGAGGTCAGAATCCAACAGCATCTGCAGTCCTTTTTGGTCTCTGAATCAGATTTTTGCTCAGGTCCCTCAATTTCAGCCAGAAAATACCTGAAATCACAGAAAAACACACAAACTCATAGTAAAGTCCAGAAAAGTGAATTTTAACTAAAAACTAATAAAAATATACTAAAAACTAACTAGATCATATCAAAAACATACTAAAAACAATGCCAAAAAGTATACAAATTATCCGCTCATCAGCCAGCCTCCCAAATGGCATAAGAATTCAAAAATAGGGGAAGAAGACCTGATCAAAGGATCAAAAAGTCATCCAAAGATATAATACAATAGTCAAAATGTGCTATTTATACTAAACTAGTAACCTAGGTTTACAGAAAATGAGTAGATAGTGCAGAAATCCACTTTCGGGGCCCACTTGGTGTGTGTTTGGGCTGAGCTTTGAAGTTTTCACGTGCATAGGCTCTTCTTGGAGTTAAATGTCAGCTTGGCTGCCAGTTTGGGCGTTTAACTCTAGCTTTGGTGCCAGTTCTGGCGTTTTACGCCAGAAAGGGTCTCTGGTGGGCGTTTAGACGCCAGTTTGGGCCATCAAATCTCGAGCAAAGTATGAACTATTATACATTTCTAGAAAGCCCAAGATGTCTACTTTCCAACGCAATTGAGAGCATGCCAATTAGGCTTTTGCAGCTCCAGAAAATCCACATCGAGAGCAGGAGGGTTAGAATCCAACAGCATATGCAGTCCTTTCTCAGCCTCTGAATCAGATTTTTGCTCAGGTCCCTCAATTTTAGCCAGAAAATATCTAAAATCACAAAAAAATACACAAACTCCTAGTAAAGTCCAGAAATGTGATTTTTGCATAAAAACTAACAAAAATATACTAAAAAGTAACTAAAATATACTAGAAACTACCTAAAAATAATGCCAAAAAGCGTATAAATTATCTGCTCATCACAACACCAAACTTAAATTGTTGCTTGTCCCCAATCAATCAAGAATAAAATAGGATAAAAGAAGAGAATATACAATAAATCTCAAAATATCAATGAAGCTTAGTTTTAATTAGATGAGCGGGGTTAGTAGCTTTTTGCTTCTGAACAGTTTTGGCATCTCACTTTATCCTTTGAAGTTCAGAATGATTGGCATCCATAGGAACTCATAATTCAGATAGTGTTATTGATTCTCCTAGTTTAGTATGTTGATTCTTGAACACAGCTACCTATGGTGCAGGGTATTAAGAACTTTTCGGGATCCGATTTTTTCTGAGGTAATGTATGCTGAATCCAGGTATTCATTTCATTGATGAGCAGTGGAAGTTCATCCTCCCAAGTCTCATTACCAAATAACTTGGCATTCAGCTTCATGATTGCTCCTAGATACTGAGAAACTTGCTCTTCAATAGTGTCTTCATCCTCTTCAAAGGAAGAATATTCATCAGAGCTCATAAATGATAAAAGTAAGTTCAGTGGAATTTCTATGGTCTCTGTATGAGCCTCAGATTCTACTGGTTCCTCAATAGGGAACTTATTATTGGTCAATAGACGTCCTTTGAGGTCTTCCTCACTGGAAATCACTACCTTTTCACTCTCTCCAGGTTTGGCCATTTTGGTTATAGTTATGGCCTTGCACTCTCTTTTGGGATTCTCTTTTGTATTGCTTGGGAGAGTACTAAGAGGAGTTTCAGTAACTCTTTTACTCAGCTGACCCACTTGTTCCTCCAAATTTCTGATGGAGGACCTTGTTTTATTCATGAAACTGAGAGTGGTCTTAGATAGATCAGAGACTATGTTTGCTAAGCTAGAGAGGCTCTGCTCAGAATTTTCTGTCTGTTGCTGAGAAGATGATGGAAAAGAATTGCTATTTCCAAACCTATTTCTCCCACCATTATTGTTGTTGAAGCCTTATTGAGGCTTCTGTTTATCCTTCCATGAGAAATTTGGATGATTCCTCCATGAAGGATTATAGGTGTTTCTATAGGATTCTCCCATGTAATTCACCTCTCCCATTGTATGATTTTCAGGGTCATAAGCTTCTCCTTCAGAAGAGGCTTCTTTAGCACTACTGGATGCAGCTTGCAATCCAGTCAGATTCTGAGAAATTATATTGACTTGCTGAGTCAATATTTTGTTCTGAGCCAATATGGCATTCAGATTATCAATCTCAAGAACTCTCTTCTTCTGAGTCATCCTATTATTCATAGGATTTCTTTAAGAAGTGTACATGAACTGGTTATTTGTAACCATCTCAATGAGTTCCTGGGCTTCTGTAGGTGTTTTCAGATGAAGAGATCCACCAGCAGAATGGTCCAATGACATCTTAGATAATTAAGATAGACCATCATAGAATATACATATAATGCTCTATTCTGGAAGCATGTCAGAAGGACACATTTTGGTTAATTACTTGTATCTTTCCCAAGCTTCATAGAGGGATTCACCTTCCTTCTATCTGAAGGTTTGGACCTTCACTCTAAGCTTGCTCATCTTTTGAGGTGGAAAGAATTTGGTCAAGAAAGCATTGACCAGCTTGTCCCAAGAGTTCAGGCTTTCTCTAGGTTGTGAGTCCAACCATATCCTAGCTCTGTCTCTTACAGCAAAGGGGAAAAGCATATGTCTGTAGACCTCGGGATCAACCCCATTGATTTTAACAGTGTCACAGATTTGCAAGAATTCAGCTAAGAATTGATAAGGATCTTCAGATGGAAGTCCATAAAGCTTGTAATTCTACTGCATTAGTGAAACTAATTAAGGCTTAAGCTCAAATTTGTTTGCTCCAATGGCAGTAATTGAGATGTTTCTTCTATAGAAGTTGGAAGTTGGTGCAGTATAGTCACCAAGCATCTTCCTTGCATATCTGCATTGTTGTTGGGTTTGGTTGCCATGTCTGCTTCTTTTTCGAAATTTTCCTTAAGGTCCTCTTCGGAGTGTTGTGCTTTAGCTTCTCTTAGCTTTCTCTTCAGAGTCTTTTCAGGTTCAGGATCAGCTTCAACAAGAATGTCTTTATCCCTGTTTCTACTCATATAAAAAAGAAGAGAACAAAGGGAATAGTGGAATCCTCTATGTCACAATATAGAGATTCCTTGATGTATCAAAGGAGAAGGAGAATAGAAGGATGAGGTAGAGGGAGAATAAGAAGAATTCGAACACAGAAAGAGGGAGAGGGTTCGAATTTTTAGATGAGTAGAAGAGAATTGTTAGCAATTAAATAAAATAAATAGAAAGAAAAGAGAGAGAGAGTTTTTGAAAATTGAATTTAAAACAAGTAGTTAATTAAAAAGATTTTTGAAAAAAGGGTTAGTGATTTTCGAAAATTGGAAGTGAAAAAGTGGTTAGGTGGTTTTGAAAAAGATAATAAATAGTAATTAGTTGTAAAAGATTTGAAAATAATTTTAAAAAGACAAGAAGTTAGAAAAAAGATTTTGAAATCAAAATTTAAAAAGATATGATTGAAAAAGATTTGATTTTAAAGAGATATGATTTAAAAGATATGATTGAAAAAGATTTGATTTTTAAAAAGATATGATTGAAAAAAAAATATGATTAAAAAAGATTTGATTTTTAAAAAAAGATATGATTGAAAAGATATGATTGAAAAAGATTTGATTTTTAAAAATTGATGACTTGACTAACAAGAAATTAAAAGATATGATTCTAAAATTTAAAGATTGATCATTTCTTAACAAGAAAGTAACAAACTTGCAATTTTTTTAATCAAAACATTAATTGTTAGCAAGGATTTTTGAAAATATGAGATAAGATTAAGAAAAAGATTTTTGAAAAATTAGTTTGAAAATTTTCATAAACATTAAAAGAAAAATGAAAAATGAAAGTTTAAAATATGTTTGATGCAAAAAGTTATTAATTAAAACATGAAAAATTGAAAAAAAATCGAATTGGAAACAAAATTACCTCCCTTGTGTCATCCTGGCGTTAAACGCCCAGGATGCTATCCATTCTGGCGTTTAACGCCCGGAATGCTACCTCTTTGAGAGTTTAACGAGCAGCCAAATACCCTAGCTGGCGTTTAACGCTAGAATTCCTTCCTTACTGGGTGTTTTTCTGAATGCCCAGCTTTTTCTCTGTGATTCCTCTGCTGTATATTCTGAATCTTCATTTCTCTGTATTATTTACTTGAAAAGAGATATTTTTTATTTTTTAATTTTTAATGAAGAGAGAGAAAAATAACAAAATGAAATAAAACATAAAAATGCAAGATCAAAACACTTAATGCATGCAAGGACACTTTGAATGTCAAGATGAACACCAAGAACACTTTGAAGATCATGATGAACATTAAGGACATATTTTTGAAAATTTTTAAGAAAAGAAAGATATGCAAGACACCAAACTTAGAAATTTTTAATGTTTAGACACTATAGATTTGAAAATGCATATGAAAAACAAGAAAAGACACAAAACAAGAGAATTCAAAGATCAGAACAAGGAAAATCATCAAGAACAACTTGAAGATCAATGAAGAACACAATGCATGAATTTTTTTTCGAAAACTTGAGAAAATTTGAAAACATGCAACTGACACCAAACTTAGAATTTGACACTAGACTCAAACAATAAAATACAAAATATTTTTGGTTTTTATGATTTTATTAAAATTTTTATTTTTTGAAAATAAAAATAAAAAGCTCAAACATAGAATAAAATTATCCAATTTAAGCAACAAGATGAACCGTCAGTTGTCCAAACTCGAACAATCCCGGCAACGGCGCCAAAAACTTGGTGCACGAAATTGTGATCACAGTTTTCACAACTCCACACAACTAACCAGCAAGTGCACTGGGTCGTCCAAGTAATACCTTACGTGAGTAAGGGTCGATCCCACGGAGATTGTCGGCTTGAAGCAAGCTATGGTCATCTTGTAAATCTCAGTCAGGCTGATTCAAATGGTTATGAGGGTTTGATAATTAGAGGATAAATAAAACATAAAATAAGATAGAGATACTTATGTAATTCATTGGTGGGAATTTCAGATAAGCGTTTGGAGATGCTTTGTTGTTTCTGAACCTCTGCTTTCCTATTGTCTTCGTCCAATCATGCGCACTCCCTTCCATGGCAAGTTGTAAGTTGGTGGATCACCGTTGTCAATGGCTACCATCCGTTCTCTCAGTGAAAATGGTCCGGCTATGGTTCTTACCGCAGGGCTAATCATCTGTCGGTTCCCACTTGTGTCGGAATAAGATCCATTGATCCTTTTGTACACTGTCACTGCGCCTAACAGTCGCGAGTGTGAAGCTCGTCACAGTCATCCCCTCCCAGATCTTACTCGGAATACCACAGACAAGGTTTAGACTTTTCGGATCTCAGGATTGCTGCCTGATGCCATGGCATCTAGGCTAGTTTCACTGACCTTTTCTTTTCTGTTTTAGGGTAGTTTCATGTAGTTTCTTAGTGAATAAGGCAAGTTTTGGATAAAAATACACTTACACCTTGATTCAAGCAACTATTGTGAACTTTACATGATTTCATGAGGATTTTGCAAGGATTGCATGACAAATTGATAATGCATAATCTCATGACTTGAGCTAGAGCTTTGATGCACTTTATTTGCTTGATTTCAGGACAAAGGAAGCAAGGAGGAACCACGTTAGTAGCCACGTTAATCTAGTTAAGGTGACCAATAACGTGGAATGGGAATGAGCTTGCAACGTTAATGAGAAAAGTGATCACCAATAACGCCTACGAAGCCATCATAAGCCCATGTTAATTGCCACGTTAACTAGGTTAACGTGGTAGTTAACATGGAGATAAAGAGAGCTCCAGCATTAGTGATAAACGTGAACACCACTAACGCTCCAAAAATTGGCAATGAGCCACGTTAAGAGTCACGTTAACTTAGTTAACGAGAACTCTAACATGGAAGAGAGGAACAATGCCAACGTTAGTGACACTCACTTTTGTCACTAACGTTGGATCAAGCTAGCATTTCCCACGTTAGTGGTCACATTAAGACCACTAACGTGAAAGTTAACGTGGAGCCAAGATTGATGAGCCAACATTAGTGACACTTACCTTTGTCACTAACGTTGGAGATGAAATTCACCACCACGTTAGTGGCCACGTTAACCTAGTTAACGTAAACTCTAACGTGGAGAGTAAGGGTGTTTAGATCGTTAGTGACAAAGGTAAGTGTCACTAACGCTCTCGAAGGTAGGCATGCCCACATTAAGAGTCACATTAGTTGAACTAACGTGAACTCTAACGTAGGGAAATAGGGGGACAAGGCAACGTTATTGGGAAAGGTGAGTCCCAATAACGCTTGCGAAGGTTCATAAGGCAACGTTAGTGGTTACGTTAGTGCCACTAACGTTAAAGTTAACGTGGACTATATGGGGTTGGAACGTTAGTGAAAAAGGTGATTGCCACTAACGTTCTCGAACCCACAATTTTACTTAACGTTAACATCACTAACGCCCATGCCTAACTCACACTTTTCTGCAAGCTGAGCCCACTAAAGATTGTAACTGCTTCAACTCAAGATCTAAGGCCCACATCCAAGACATGAAGAACTCACTAGAGGATCAAGAGGAGTAGTATATATAGGAGTAGTTTTGAACTATTGAGGAGCTTGGGACTTTGGAGAACTACCCTGTATATTTACTCTTCTGCATTTTGAAGAATATATTCTTTTCTGCCATTTTTCATTTCTAGAGCTATGAACAACTAAACCCATTTCATTGGGTTAGGGAGCTCTGTTGTAATTTGATGGATCAATTATAGTTTCCATTCTTCTTCTTGTTTCTTCTCTTTTGATTTACTAGAAAGCTTTCGATCTTAATTCAATTGGTTAGTTGTCTTGGAAAAGAAACTCTCCATAATTGGATCTCCTCTGAGCCTTGGAAAAGGGATGAGGAGATCATGCTAGAAATGCTTTCTCATGTTGGACCAAATTGGGGTCTAGGCGGATATAGTGATATGTAATCCTCCCAACACTTTGATTTGGAAATACATGTAGTATAATCAGTGACCACACTTCATCTGTTCCCATGAGCAATTAAATCAAGGAATTGGGCAATTGTTCAAGCTTAGAGAGATTGGGTTGCCAAGGAATTGGAACCCAATCACCTAAGATTGCCAAGGAGATCAATAGATGCTTTGATTGAGAAAGAGAAGAAAATGAATTTGATCCGGAGAATACAACATCTCTTGAGCCCAATGAATTCCCCATTTCTGATCTTACCCATTCTTTTTACTTTCTGCCATTTATTTCCATGCTCATTTCCCCAAATTCCCATTTAAGATTCTGCACTTTATTTTCTGCTATTTACTTTCCCGCCATTTAAGTTTCTGCAACTCTCAACTATACTCTATTTAGCTCAACTAGCATACTCTTCCAACTAAAGTTGCTTGACCAATCAATCCCTGTGGTATTCGACCTCACTCTATTGTGAGTTTTTTCTTGACGAAAATTTGGTATATTTGCCGAAGGGAACTTTGTTGAGACACAAGTTTTCGTGTATCAAGTTTATGGCGTCGTTGATGGGGATTGATTTTGTATCAACAATGATTAAGTTGGAAGTTCACTAGATTGAGAATTTTTCTTTTGTTGGTTTACTTATTCAGTCATTTACCTTCAGTTTGTTTAGTTTCGTCCTCACCCCTTATACCATCTTTGTTTTCTTTCTTTCTTTGTTATTATTTACAATTCTGCTCACTAACCTACTAATTGTTTGATAATTTGCATTACTCACACTAACAATCACTCTAACAAGAATAATCTCTTCATTTTATCTCTCGCTGTGTGCTTTGTTAGTTGTATGATAGGGAGAAGAGGGGGAGCTTCAACTTCCTTCGATTTAGAACCTGAAAGGACCCTCCGGAGACTAAGGAGGGAAGCAAGAGGGAAAGGAGTTGTTGGTGCTGAGGAAGAGGACGAGTATTTTGAAACAAACATGGAGGAGAATTTGGAAAACAATCATGAAGGAGAAGCTCACAACCATGCTAGAGAAGGCCCTGCGAATCATGCTGGGCAAGAGAGGAGAGTTCTAGGCTCTTACATCAATCCAAATCTAGGAAACTGTGGAAGTAACATCCAAAAGCCCACCATACATGCCAATAACTTTGAATTAAAACCCAGCTCATCACCCTTGTTCAGAACAACTGCTCATTTGGAGGAAGTGCTCAAAAAGACCCCAATCAACATCTAACCACCTTCCTGAGAATATGTGACACTGTGATGTCTAATGGAGTCCACCCGGATGTCTATAGGCTGCTTTTGTTCCCTTTTTCACTCAGGGACAAAGCATCCAAGTGGCTTGAATCATTCCCAAAGGAGAACTTAACAAATTGGGAAGAAGTGGTGAACAAGTTTTTGGCAAGATTTTACCCTCCTCAAAGAATTAACAGGCTAAGAGTTGAGGTGCAAACTTTCAGGCAACAAGGTGGTGAGACTCTCTATGAGGTATGGGAGAGGTTCAAGGACTTAACAAGAAGATGCCCACTAGACATGTTTAATGAATGGGTTCAACTTCACATTTTCTATGAAGGTCTCTCTTATGAATCAAAGAAGGTTGTAGACCATTCCTCAAGAGGCTCTTTAAACAAGAAGAAAATCATTGAAGAAGTCATAGATGTCATTGAGACGGTAGTTGACAATGACAACTTCTATGCCTCTGAAAGAAGCAACACTCGAGGAGTAATGGAGCTGAACCACATGGATACATTGCTAGCTCAAAATAAGATGATCACCAAGCAGCTAGCAGATCTTACCAAGAAGGTGGAGGAAAACCAAGTTACAGCAGTCATCACTTCATCAGCAGCTCAAGAAGGAGTGAATATAGGAGAAGAAGGTGACTGGGAACAAGCCAACTATGTTGGGAACTCACCTAGACAAATCCATGATCCATACTTCAAAACTTACAACTCTGGATGGAGAAATCACCCTAACTTTGGATGGGGAAATCAACAAGACTAAGGCCAAGACCAGAGACGCCACAACCATAATTCCAACAACAATGCAACTCACCAACATACCTCACAGAGATCCTATCAACACTCACCTAACCACCCTTCTCAACCACCTAATCTCAATCCACCATCGCTAACCGAGGATAGACTTTCAAATATTGAGACTCTACTTGAAGACATATGTAGAGAAGTCCAAGACAATAAGGTGTTTAAGGAAGAAGTGTGAGGCAATATCAAAAACCAAGGGGAAAACATCAAGAGATTGGAGTCCCAAGTAGGGTATCTATCTCAACAAATTCCCAAACCCATTGATGGATTTCCCAATGACACGGAGAAGAATCCAAGAGGAGAAACAAGGAAGGTCAGGTGGGAAGAATGTAAGATGATCACCACAAGTGATGAGAGGAGTGTGGAGGAAGTAGACATACAAACAGAACACCTCCAAGACAGTCCGAAGGAAAATCATGCACCCCAACCCATACTCAGGAAAGAGCTAAAGAAAGGGGAGATCCTAAACCCATATGCGCCCTTCCCCCAAAGGCTTAAGGGTGGTGTAGCAGGGAGAATGTATTCAAGGTTCTTCGACATGTTTGCATCTCTTGATGTAAATATACCATTCATTAAGGCCCTCCAGCAAATGCCCTCCTACATCAAGTATATAAAGGATATACTGGCCAAAAAGAGTTCATTGAAGGGTGGACAGACCATAAAGATGAACAGGGAGTGCAGTGCTCTTATCCAAACAAGGCCACCTACAAAGAAGAAGGACCCAGGGAGTTTCCACATTCCTTGTGCTATAGGAGAGACAATGTTTGATAAAGGGCTCTGTGACCTGGGAGCAAGCATCAACTTAATGCCTCTGTCCCTCATGAAGAAGCTTCAAATCAATGAGCTAACACCCACAGACGTAATCATCAAACTGGCTGACAAAACCCAAAAACAGGAAATAGGAGTGGTTGAGAACGTGTTAGTGAAGGTTGGGAACTACTTCCTTCCCACAGACTTTGTTATCTTGGAAATAGAAGAGAATCCCAGTCACCCCATCATTCTGGGAAGGCCATTCTTAGCCATAGCCAGAGCACTTATAGATGTGGAGCGAGGAGAGCTAGTATTGAGAATACATGATGAGCAGCTCACCTTCAATGTTTTCAAACCCTCACAAGAAGCAAATTATGATAACAAAAAGTCAGAGGAAGAGCAAAAAAAAAGAGCTGATGGAAGAGCCAAACAAGGGAGCACAAGCACCACACCTCATAACTCCTATGGTTAACAACCAATGTGATCAGAAGGAGCAACAACCAAGTGTAATCCAAAAGGAACCAGACCCACCAGAGTCATATGAGATAGGCAAAAAAAACCATTCTCAAAGAGGAAACCCCAAGGAGCAAGTTGACATCAAGGGACACAAGAAAAAAAAGTCCCAAGGGGATGGAAAAATAAGAAAATCCCTACAGAAGATTTCTCTCCTTGAGATGAAGTGGTCTCTACATACTTTCCATCTATACCACCTCACCTCCCCACTATTGCATCCCAGCTGCCACCAGTGTACACCATCAACAAAATCTTGTCCTTAGAACATGTGGAACTTCTTAATAAAGCCAACGGAAACAGATTCACTACAAGAGGGGAAGATTTGAAGCACTACCAACCACCCTGATGGTGCACAAAATTGCAATCACACTTTTGCAACCCCGCACAACTAACCAGCAAGTGCACTGGGTCGTCCAAGTAATACCTTACGTGAGTAAGGGTCGATCCCACGGAGATTGTCGGCTTGAAGCAAGCTATGGTTATCTTGTAAATCTTAGTCAGGATATCAGAAATTATCAGGATTGATTGTGAAAAGCAAAAGAACATGAAATAAGTACTTGTTTTGCAGTAATGGAGAACAGGTTGAGGTTTTGGAGATGCTCCATCTTCTGAATCTCTGCTTTCCTACTGTCTTCTTCTTCAAGCACGCAAGACTCCTTCCATGGCAAGCTGTATGCAAGGGTTTCACCGTTGTCAGTGGCTACCTCCCATCCTCTCAGTGGAAATGTTCAACGCACCCTGTCACGGCACGGCTATCCATCTGTCGTAGAACGGAGGTGGTTGTCAGGCACACGTTCATAGTTGAGAATGATGATGATTGTCACGGATCATCACATTCATCCGTGACAATCATCATCATAATTGGGTGTGTTATTGATTCTCCTAGTTAAGTATAATGATTCTTGAACATAGCTAATGTATGAGTCTTGGCTGTGGCCCAAAGCACTCTGTTTTCCAGTATTACCACCGGATACATACATGCCACAGACACATAATTGGGTAAACCTTTTCAGATTGTGACCCAGCTTTGCTAGAGTCCCCAATTAGAGGTGTCTAGGGTTCTTAAGCACACTCTTTTGCCTTGGATCACAACTTTATTTCTTTCTTTTTCTTTCTCTTTCTTCCTTCTCTCTCTTTTTTTTTCAAATTTTTTTTTCTCTTTTTGTATCCACTGCTTTTTCTTGCTTCAAGAATCAATTAGATGATTTTTTAGATCCTCAATAACAGTTCTCTTTTTCCTCATTCTTTCAAGAGCCAACAATTTTTAACATTCTCAAAACAACAAATTCAAGAGACATATGCACTGTTCAAGCATTCATTTGGAAAACAAAAATTATTGTCACCACATCAAACTAATTCAACTAGTTTCAAAGATAAATTTCGAAATCTTGTACTTCTTGTTCTTTTGTGATTAAAGCATTTTTCATTTAAGAGAGGTGATGGATTCATAGGACATTCATAGCTTTAAGACATGAATTTTAAATTTTATTAATTATGAATTAAGAACAAGACTCAAAGATAGATATAAGATGAGACTAAAAAAATCAAAAAAAATATAGAAAACAAAAATTTAAACTAGGCTCCTAATAATAGAGGTTTTCACAGAGTTAGGACTCAACAACCTTGATTTTGAGAAGTGGATGCTCCCTCAAATTGAGGGGAGAATTTCTGGCGTTTCAGCTCTTGGAGTTCACGCCCCTGCTTCTCTTGTTCCTTCAGCAATTTGCAGAGCATGCAGTTCTGATTCTGCTGTTCTTCCTTCAGTTGCTCCATAGTCTCTTGCAACTTGTTGATAGATGCTTCTAGGCTGGCCCAGTAGCCAATTTCAGGGAATTTAGGGAGGAACTCCTGCGCCCTCCTTTTGATAGAGTTGTCTTGCATTTTTCCTTCCATTGACTTCTTGGTGATTGGATGTTCAATGGGTATGAATTCATCTACTCCCATCTTCACCCCAGCCTCTTTACAGAGCAAGGAAATCAAGCTTGGAAAAGCCAATTTGGCTTCAGTGGAATTCTTATTTGCAATTGTGTAGATCTCACAAGCAATCACATGATGAACCTCCACTTCTTTTCCAAGCATAATGCAATGAATCATCACTGCTCTCTTGATAGTGACCTCAGAACGGTTGCTAGTGGGCAATATGGAACGCCCAATAAAGTCTAGCCAACCTCTTGCAATTGGTTTGAGGTCTCCCCTCTTGAGTTGGTTTGGGACACCCTTTGAATTGGTTATCCACTTAGTTCCAGGGAGGCATATGTCCTCTAGAACTTGATCCAACCCTTTATCTGCTCTCACCATTCTCCTATTACAGAATTCAGGATCATCTTGCAGTTGAGACAATTTGAAGATCTCTCTTATTTTGTCCAGATGGAAGTACATAACTTTCCCTCTGACCATGGTTCTATAGGTATGGTAAGCAGTTCCAGTCATTCTCTGCTTATCTGTTAGCCACAGATTTGAGTAAAATTCCTGAACCATATTCCTTCCAACCTTTATTTCAGGATTGGTTAGAACTTCCCATCCTCTGTTTCGAATTTGCTCTTGGATCCCCAGATATTCATCTTCTTTCAGATCAAATTTAACTTCCGGGATCAC
>NC_029781.3:73917530-73918402 GCF_000817695.3 Arachis duranensis
TTTACTGAGAATCACTCAAGTCTCAGTTTTGAGCATTCTTACTCAAAATTGCCTTCAAGATAATGCTTGATTCTCTGTCCATTAACAATGAACTTTTTGTCAGAATCAATATCTTGAAGCTCAACATATCCATATGGTGACACTCCTGTAATCACATACGGACCCTTCCACCGGGATTTAAGTTTTCCTGGAAACAATTTGAGCCTAGAGTTGAAGAGCAAAACTTTTTGTCCTGGCTCAAAGACTCTGGTTGACAACTTCTTGTCATGCCACTTCTTTGCCTTTTCCTTATAAATTTTTGCATTTTCAAAGGCATTGAGTCTGAACTCCTCTAGTTCATTTAGCTGGAGCAATCTTTTTTCACCAGCTAACTGAGCATCCATATTTAGGAATCTGGTTGCCCAGTAGGCTTTATGTTCCAGTTCCATGGGCAGATGACAGGCCTTTCCATACACCAGTTGGTATGGAGAGGTTCCTATAGGAGTCTTGAATGCTGTTCTGTATGCCCACAGAGCATCATCCAAGCTCTTTGCCCAATCCTTTCTTCGGGCTATCACAGTCCGTTCCAGGATTCTTTTTAGCTCTCTGTTAGAGACTTCAGCTTGCCCATTTGGCTGTGGATGATACGGAGTTGCCACTTTGTGGCTAATTCCATATCTAACCACAGCAGAGTATAGCTGTCTATTGCAGAAATGAGTGCCCCCGTCACTGATTAGTACTCTGGGAACACCAAATCTGCTGAAGATGTGTTTCTGGAGGAACTTCAGCACGGTCTTGGTATCATTAGTGGGTGTAGCAATTGCTTCTACCCACTTAGATACATAGTCCACTGCCACCAGAATGTAAGTGTTTGAGTATGATGGTGGGAATGG
>NC_029781.3:73918489-73918959 GCF_000817695.3 Arachis duranensis
TGAGGCAAGTTACCAGCTCTTTGGCAACTGTCAGAGTTACGTATAAACTCTCGGGAATCTTTATAGAGAGTAGGCCAGTAGAAGCCACATTGGAGGACTTTAGTGGCTGTTCGCTCACTTCCAAAATGTCCTCCATACTGTGAACCATGGCAGTGCCACAGGATCTTTTGTGCTTCTTCTCTGGGTACACATCTGCGGATCATTCCGTCTGCACATCTCTTAAAGAGATATGGTTCATCCCAGAGGTAGTACTTGACATCTGAAATTAATTTCTTTCTTTGCACTCTGCTGTACTCCTGGGGTATGAACCTCACAGCTTTATAATTTGCAATATCTGCAAACCATGGAGCTTCCTGAATGGCAAAGAGTTACTCATCAGGGAAGGTCTCAGAGATCTCAGTAGAAGGGAGGGACGCCCCAGCTACTGGTTCTATTCGGGACAGATGATCAGCTACTTGGTTCTCTGTCCC
>NC_029781.3:73923747-73950381 GCF_000817695.3 Arachis duranensis
TGGACTATTATACATTGCTGGAAAGCCCAGGATGTCTACTTTCCAACGCCGTTGAGAGCGCGCCAATTGGGCTTCTGTAGCTCCAGAAAATCCACTTCGAGTGCAGGGAGGTCAGAATCCAACAGCATCTGCAGTCCTTTTCAGTCTCTGAATCAGATTTTTGCTCAGGTCCCTCAATTTCAGCCAGAAAATACCTGAAATCACAGAAAAACACACAAACTCATAGTAAAGTATAGAAAAGTGAATTTTAACTAAAAACTAATAAAAATATACTAAAAACTAACTAGATTATACTAAAAACATACTAAAAACAATGCCAAAAAGCGTATAAATTATCCGCTCATCACCTGACAAGGACCAAACGTCAAGCTAATGACACTAAAGAAGCGCTTCATGGGAGGCAACCCATGCTCTATACCCTCTCTTTTTAATCTCTAAAAGTAGTAATAAAGTAAAGTTCATGGATTCTAAATCAACTTCGACAAACAATATAAGAATCCCTACATGCAACATATAGTACATGACAAGTTTGGTGTTCAAGGCACACCAAGAGGGCTTGAACACACTCAAGGGGTATGAGATTCCTTTGGAATCTTGTTGCACCATATGATCACAAACAAGTTTGGTGTTGCCAACGTTGCATGCAAGGGAGAATGAGTGGTCGATTGAATTGTATCCATAAAAAGCATTTAGTTGTTTAGATATTTCAAAATCAAAAGAAAAAGATTTTTTAGTAGCTACTTCACACCTTAATCTTTCCCACCAACAATTTCAATTAACTGTTTGCATTCCTTTTGTCTTGTATAGGAAATCAAAAAGGGCATTGATGGTACTTGATAGGACAATCAAGGAAGGAAGATTTGGCCACTATGCCAAGGAACTTATACACTTGTCTCCAAGGGGAGTATTGGTGCAGAATTTATAACCCACACTTACTAACCGGCAAGTGCACCGGGTCGTACCAAGTAATACCTTACGTGAGTAAGGGTCGATCCCACGAGGATTGATGGATCAAGCAACAATGATTGATTGATTGGATTAGTTAGGCAAGCAAAAATTGGTTTTGAGATGTTCAAAAGGTTTAAGTTCGAACTTAGAATATCAAAAGGATAGACAAATAAATGAGTTGGGAATAAAATGTTGAAAAAGCAGTTAAGGTTTCAGAGTTATCTATTTTCCAGATTTATTTTTATCACTAACTAATTTAATCATGCAAGATATAATTTCATGGCAAACTATATGTGACTAGGCCCTAATTCCTTAAACCTTCCTAGTCTCCTCTAAAATTCATTAATTGCCAATTCTTTGGTCAATTAATTCCAATTAGAGGGTGATGATCAATTTCTAGTTTATATGCCAAAAGAATTCTAATTATCCAAAAATAAAGGGATTATATGTCACGTATCCCGTTAAATACAAACAATTAGGAATTCAGTATAATATGTTTTCAAGCTATTGTTCAAGTAAAGAGCTTTTCCAAGTTTTACAAGAACTCAATTAGAACATGGGTCATACTTCCGTTCCACCCATATTTATAAAGTAAAGAGCGAAAACAATTATTGAAATATAAATCAAGACATGAATTAAATTAGAAAGATCAAACGAATAAATCCATTACAAATAGACAGAGCTCCTAACCTTAACAATGAAGGATTAGTTGCTCATGGTTCAGAGAAGAAAAATAAGGGTTCTCGTAACAATCTGCCTACCTGTCTAAATGTACAGAGTTTCTATTTATAACTAATCCTAATAATTTAAAATCTAATATCTAAAACTAAAAATAATATCCTTTCCTAAAAGATAAGATTTGAATTTAAATTTGAATTAATTAACATATCTTCAGTTGATGGGTGGGGACCACTTGATTTGTCCATTCTGCAGCTTATAATCTGTGTTTTTTGGGCTTGGAAACTGGGTTAAAACAACCCAGAATTCTCCTCCAGCGTCATTTGTATTTTTGCAGATCGCGCATGTGACGCGTCCGCGTCGTCCATGCGCTCGCGTCATTTGTGCAGATTTAAGTCCACGCGTTCGCGTCAGGCACGCGATCGCGTCATTGCAATTTCTCCATTCCGCGCGGTCGCGTGAGCCATGCGTCTGTGTCGGTCTTCGCTGGTCATCTCTTTGGTTTCTTCTTTTTTTCTCTGCAGAAACTTCATCAAATCCATCCGAATGCTACCTAAAATAAATAAAATTGCACAAAACTCAAAATAGCATCCATAGTGGCTAAAATATAATTAATTTTTAATTAAACTCAACAAATTATATGCAAATTCACTAGGAAAAGATAGACAAGATGCTCACGCATCACAACACCAAACTTAAACTGTTGCTTGTCCTCAAGCAACCAAAACTAATATAAGCTTATGATTTGAATTTGCATGAGAATGAGAGTTTGATTAAGCTCATGTCTCTTTTTATAGTGGGATTTATAACTGTAATCCTAAATAGGTTTGGCATCTCACTCTCCTTTGAATCAAGAATGTTATTGTCATTCAGAATTAGAATCCGGATGATATTATGAATTCTCTGATCTTTACATTTCAGTTTAATCCTTGAACACAGCAATATTTATTTTAATTTATTTTTCTTTGGTGCTTTGCACCTTGAGTCTAGCCGTGATTTTAAATGTTTTGTCTCAAGAGTTACTTGACACAAAAACACCACAAGCACTTAAATGGGGAACTCCCTTTGAGTTCTGGTTTTTCTTTCAGTTACTCCCAGACAGTGGTGCTCAAAGCCTTTGGCATACTCTGTTAAACACACTTGGTCTCGAATCTAAGTGTTCTCTCTCAAGGATTACTTGACACAATCACACCACAAGCAAACGACTAGGAAAACAACTCTTTGAGCTTTTAATCATGTCTGACCTCCCTAGTCATTGATGCTCAGAGCCTTGGACCTTGCTTTTATTATTGTTTATTTATATATTTTTTTTTCTTTTGCTATTTCTTTTGCTTCAAGGATTAAATTTTTGTTTATTTCAGGGAAGTCATAATAATTCTCTAAATTCCTGTTCCTTATATATCAACATCCATTGATTCAAATTCAAATATCCACTGTTCATATCATGCATTCAAAAATCACAGAAAATACCACCATATTTAAGTAAATAAGACTATTCTTAGAATGAAACTCAATTTCTCATGCAATACATCACTTCTTTTTCTTTTCTTTTTGGATTCAAGTTCAGTGAGTGGTACATGAAACATCTTTTCAGCATAAAAGAAATTAAAAAAAACTAGTCCTAGAATCTTAACTAATAAAAGATCATGCAACAAACAAAGCAAAATAGCAGAAAGCCAGAACATAACATAGAAAAAAGAGGGAAGGAATAAAAATGAAAGGAATTCAACCACCTTAGTTATCCTAGCGGTCGCTTTATTCTTCAGGTTGTGCTCCTCCGTGAAGATGATTCGCCTCCCTTTTGGTGCTATAGGAATAAACAGAAAACCTTTAAGCGAAGCGTCAACACCAAACTTAAAGGTTTGCTTGTCCTCAAGCAAATAAGAACTGAAAATAGAAAGAGATAAATATTATGAGGAAAGAAAAATAAAAGGATAAAAGAATATGAGAGAATAAGGATTGGGAGAGAGAGAGAAAGAAAACTGGGTGGCGAACTAGTATGGTGCAAGCGACGCGAATGCGTGCAGCACGCGTTCGTGTAGGTCGCGAAATTTCCATAATGACGCATAAGCGTCAGGCACGTGTCCGTGTGCCCTGGGTTTTGTGCGATTTGCGCGAAGCCAGCCGCGCGCCCGCGCGACTTTCTGTTCGCATGGCTTGGGAGCCAAATTTTCATACGACGTGTTCGCGTCATGCATGCAAACGCGTGGATGGCCATATGTGCAATTGACGCGGACGCGTCAGTCACGCGTCCGCGTGACCAAATTTGTGCTTTTAGCACACTTTCTGCCCCAAGCCAGCACAACTCTCTACCCAAACACTCTTTTACGTCGATTTTGCAGGTCACGCGTCCACGTCAGTGACGCGCCCGCGTGGATGGCAAAAATCACAAACGACGCGAATGCGTGGGGTACACGCCGCGTGGGCTTGTTTGTGCGGAAGGCTCCATTCTTGCACCACTCCCGTGCAACTCTCTGTTCATTTTTATTTTTCACGCACACCCCTCTGACGCGTGCGCATCGTGTGCACGTTTTTTTTTTTTAGCTTGAGGTGTTCGGTTCCTGAGATAAAATAGCTGCATGATTAGAAAATTAGTAAGAACTCAATAAAAATAAAATAAATGCGAAACTACTACTACGAAAAACAACTAAGAATGAAAAGAAACGATTATACCACGGTGGGTTGTCTCCCACCAAGCACTTTTAGTTAAAGTCCTTAAGTTGGATATGTGGTGATCTCCTTGTCATGGTGGCTTATGCTTGTACTGATCCAGGAATCTCCACCAATGTTTGTAATTTCAATGGCTACCGGGATCCCAAACCAGGTGTATAACGCCTTTGAGCAAATTGAAGCAAGTGACAAGGTTCCAAGAGAGTTGATTATGGGAATGAATTCCAGGGTCCCAAATCTTGCTTTTACGTCCGTCTTCTTGTGGATCACCATTATTTCCACCTGGTGGCAAGCAATCTGAATTCTCACAGAGACATCTAAACAACCTTCTAGACCCATTCAAATTAGCTCTACACCAATCCTTGCACTTTAATTTGGAGCATGCAACCATATTGAACCTTCTTTGATAACTCTTACCATTAACCATCTTCCTCTTACTCTTAATGCCACAAAGAGCTCTAAGTTGACCATCCATTTCCAGTAGCCCATATTCAAGTGAGAAAGTAAAGGTCAAGGGTAGGAATTTTACCCACTTGAATGTTGTATTGGATGGTAATGGCTTTGGGAGAAGTCTTGCAAGTTTCACTTCCTTGTGTTCTTCCTTGAATTCTTCTACCTCTTTGCAAGCTTCCTCAATTTCAACCTCTTCCTCTTGGTAGCTTTCTTCTAATGCAATCTCTTATTCATTACTTACCAAGAGCATTGAAGGTTGTGCATCTTCCTCTTCTTCTAATTGCTTGCTTATTTGGCTCATTTGCACTTCCAAGTTTCTTATTGAGGCTCTGGTTTTCTGCATAAAACTTGCTAAGATTGCTTCCAAATCATTGTTCTGTTGAGGCTGAGAAAATTGAAACTGGTGGTTATTAGAATTATTCTGTTGAAAAATACCCTGAGAACTATGATTAAATTTTTGTGGTCTCTGAGGTTGCTCTCCCCACTCAAAATTTGGGTGTTGGGTGTTGATAGTTGGGACTTGCATGCCACTCATCTGTTGAGTAAGTAGACTTAATTGCTGAGTTATAAGCTTGTTCTGGGTAAGAATAGCATTAAGAGTTTCTACTTCCATAACACTCTCCTTCTGAGAAGTTTCAATATCTGATGTTGGCTCTTGACATGGGTAGAAAGATGATGGTTCTTGGTAGTTGGAACATGGAGCACTGAAGTTTTTTTAGTTTTGGCTTTGCCAACCAAAATTTTGATAGTTCCTCCATCCACCATGGTATGAATCACTACTTGGATGTAAGTAGTAACCCATGTGATCTCTTTCCATTATTTTTCCTTAGCACAAAACACCAAAAAGGATTAAACGCACCATGTGGTAAACAGAAAAGCAAAGAAGACAAAATAGAAATATTTTTTTATAAAAAGAGAACAAAACAAAAAGAAAAGAAAGAAGGAAAATGTGACAGGGGAAGGGGGAACAAAAGAAAAAAAAGAAGGAAGTGTAAAAAGAAAAAAAATATTAACGTAAAAAAAGTTTTTTTTTGAAAAAAAAATAATAAAACAATATTTAAATAAAATTTAAAACTAAAACGCCTAATCTATGCAATCAAACAACTAATAGTTGTTAATCACTATCAATCCCCAGCAACGGCACCAAAAACTTGGTGCGGAATTTATAACCCACACTTACTAACCGGCAAGTGCACCGGGTCGTACCAAGTAATACCTTACGTGAGTAAGGGTCGATCCCACGAGGATTGATGGATCAAGCAACAATGATTGATTGATTGGATTAGTTAGGCAAGCAAAAATTGGTTTTGAGATGTTCAAAAGGTTTAAGTTCGAACTTAGAATATCAAAAGAATAGACAAATAAATGAGTTGGGAATAAAATGTTGAGAAAGCAGTTAAGGTTTCAGAGTTATCTATTTTCCAGATTTATTTTTATCACTAACTAATTTAATCATGCAAGATATAATTTCATGGCAAACTATATGTGACTAGGCCCTAATTCCTTAAACCTTCCTAGTCTCCTCTAAAATTCATTAATTGCCAATTCCTTGGTCAATTAATTCCAATTAGAGGGTGATGATCAATTTCTAGTTTATATGCCAAAAGAATTCTAATTATCCAAAAATAAAGGGATTATATGTCACGTATCCTGTTAAATACAAATAATTAGGAATTCAGTATAATATGTTTTCAAGCTGTTGTTCAAGTAAAAAGCTTTTCCAAGTTTTACAAGAACTCAATTAGAACATGGGTCATACTTCTGTTCCACCCATATTCATAAAGTAAAGAGCGAAAATAATTATTGAAATATAAATCAAGACATGAATTAAATTAGAAAGATCAAATGAATAAATCCATTACAAATAGACAGAGCTCCTAACCTTAACAATGAAAGATTAGTTGCTCATGGTTCAGAGAAGAAAAATAAGGGTTCTTGTAACAATATGCCTACCTATCTAAATGTACAGAGTTTCTATTTATAACTAATCCTAATAATTTAAAATCTAATATATAAAACTAAAAATAATATCCTTTCCTAAAAGATAAGATTTGAACTTAAATTTGAATTAATTAACAGATCTTCAGTTAATAGGTGGGACCACTTGATTTTTTCATTCTGCAGCTTCTAATCTGTGTTTTCTGGGCTTGGAAACTGGGTTAAAACAGCCCAGAATTCTCCTCCAGCGTCATTTGTATTTTTGCAGATCGCGCATGTGACGCGTCCGCGTCGTCCATGCGCTCGCGTCATTTGTGCAGATTCCAGTCCACACGTTCGCGTCAGGCACGCGATCGCATTATTGCAATTTTTCCATTTCGCGCGGTCGCGTGAGCCATGCGTCCGCGTCGGTCTTCGCTGGTCATCTCTTTGGTTTCTTCTTTTTTTTTCTCTGCATAAACTTCATCAAATCCATCCGAATGCTACCCTAAAATAAATAAAATTGCACAAAACTCAAAATAGCATCCATAGTGGCTAAAATATAATTAATTCTTAATTAAACTCAACAAATTAGATGCAAATTTACTAGGAAAAGATGGACAAGATGCTCACGCATCAAGTATCTTGGAAAGTGTTGCCATGTAACATTGGAAGTTGGATAGCCTTGGAAACCGAACCAAAAACCTCACAAAAGAGGTGATCCTTGTGCTCATCCAAGGTCAAGCCCCAACCGTGCATCACAAAACAACACTAGCAATCCACACCTTTTAAACTCCCATCACTCTTCTATATAAATGATCCTCATTCTACAACCTCTCCGTACACACTTCTTATTCTCATTCATCCCCCTTCCCTTCTTTCGAACACACACATTTCATCCTCCACCAAAAGTTCTATACATACCCTCCTAGCCACGTCTTGTGAGCCGCAACCATACCAACCATCACTCATGGCTTCATCTAGCTCTAAAAGGAGAAAAGGGAAGGAACCTATAAAGCAGCCTCTATTTGATGAAAAGAAATTTAGAACCTTTTACCATGCACTACAATTTGGGTGGATGGCTGATAAAGAAGTCATATATGAGTTAGGCTCTCAAGTCACAAAAACTGAGTGCCCCAAAATCACAAAGAAGGTGGAAAAACGTTGATGGGAGCTCCTCACCGATCCAATTACAAGAGTGAACGCCACTTTGGTAAGAGAGTTTTATGCAAATACGGTTAGACATGATAAGGCAGATGAATCCTATACAATTTCGGGAGAGGGGTAATGGTGGATTTTAGTCCCATGAGCATCATGAGAGTGCTAAAGCTGCGAACCATACCCTTTGCAGAAGAGAGCTATCACTCAAGAATAGATAACAACCCCAACCATGACCAGATTATGAAGGATATCTGTGTGCAAGGAGCAGATTGGGACAGAGACCCCAGGGGAAACCCAAATTTATAAAAAGAGGAGACCTCCTTCCTGAGGCTAAAAGGTGGTTCGAAATTGTAAGGAGATCCATCCTCCCAGCCGGAAACAACTCAGAGGTAAACCTTAAATGAACAACAATGGTGCAATGCATAATGAAGGGAGGAGAAATTAAGGTTCCTGAACTCATAGCTCAAGGTATTCGGAAGATGGCTGAGAAAAGTGATTCTGGAGGAAGGTTAGGCTAAAGTGATTCTGGAGGAAGGTTAGGCTACCCCAGCACTATTCTCCGTCTTTGCAACAAGACTGGGGTGGTGTTCGAAGATGGAAATCCCGAATGGATCAAAGTTGGACTTCCAATTACCTTTCGTCGGATGCATGCTGCTGCACCTCCCATACCTCAATGAAGACTAAGAAAGAGGCCAACCAATCGAGCTGAAGAAGGACAGCATCCACAGGGGCAAGCCCCAGCCACCTTAGACATGCACTAATTACAAGAGGCTATTAATACCTTGTCACGACAATGCATGGAAAATCAAGGGGCACAGAAGGAGCTTCAAATGCAAATAATGGACCGCCAAGAAGAATCACTCTCTCGATGGATGAACCAGCAAGGGGAATGGCAAAAACAATTGATGGAACATCAATTGGAACAAGGGAGACAATGGAGTGAGTCCTTCCATAACCTGAACCAAAAGCAAGATCGACAACAAGAAGCCATCCAAAAGCTAATCAACATCCAAGCACATTAAGGTGCACACATTCATGAGATGCATAGGAAACAAAGAGAACGGGCAGATCTTTTCGATGAATACAGAGCATTTTCGGAAGGGGTTTACATGAGTGAAATTGGATATCATGTAAATACCCAAGCCAGGCTTGGGTACTTAGTCGGACAACTACATGTATTACATCCTGGGATCACAAAATATGAGGATATAAAGGATGAATTAGCACGAGTGGAACGCGAAAGGGCCGAAAAGAGTCATGAGTCAGTAAAGAAGGCACTGGAAGATTAGAAAATAGCCAGAATGAATCGGATGAGAGGAAGCACAAGTGGACAAAGTGGACATAAAGAAGACAAGGAAGCAGAAGAACATAGGCATCCCAATGAATAAAAGGTGGTGGAGTTCTTTCTTAGTTCTATCTTTTTCAAAGCTTTAAATAAGGAAAATCATGTATGAAATAGAACATGCTTCCATATTAGCTTAGGAATCTTCAATTATGCTTTAAAATCTTATTGCTTAGGTCCATGCTCACTAGTCTATGTCCCTAGTTTTCACCTTCATCTTTCTTACGTCTATGCTTGTCCTTTAAGTTAATAAAAAAAGATGTTATGAAAAGAACAAGAGTGGAGTTAATTTGTGAAGTAAGTCCTAAATTATTGTGGTAGGGTGATTAATTAGCTAAGTTGGTTTACCAACAAGGAAAGAAGGCAACTATCTATCCTAGATCCTATGCTTGAAACACATCCTATGAGACTAACTAAATAATAAGATCCCAATAAGAAAAGAGAATGAGCAATAAAAGTTAGAAAGGAAGGAAAAACAATAATGAACAATGCTAGGCACCAAGGGTTTGAAGATTGAGGCATGTGTCTGTGGTGTTTATGTGCAAGGGATATTCTCGGATGAATAAGCTCTTAGGAGTGCCTCATCACTTGGTAACTTGGATTAACTAATCCGGGATTATCAGCTGAAAGTCCACTATCAAGAGTGACCTTTGTTACAGAACACTTAGTAACCCAAAGAGGTACTGGACACCAAGGTCTCAAGAAAGAAAAATAACAAATCATGTGCTTGTGGTGTGTATGTTTGGGGAAAAGAGACTTGAGTGAGTAAGTCATTAGGGGGGTCTTAACACCTAGCACCTTGAACCAACTAGTTTGGGAGTGTTGGCTGAAAGCTTATTATAAAGAGTCGCCCTATTTCAGAGCACTTAGCTTAAAAATGAATGCAATAAACCTTGAAAAAGAAGGAAGGATCAACAACTAGGAAGTCTCAAAGGATGCAATCAAGAGAGTGATCAAGGGCATGATAAAGGCCTGAAACCCTGTAAAGGAATGAACCTAAGTTGCTATGCATGAAACCCCATAAACCAGGAATTTTACTTTTATATCAATCATCTTGTTTCTTTCACTCATCCTTCCTATGTTTTAGTACTTGCTTAGGGACAAGCAAGCTTTAAGTTTGGTGTTGTGATTCCAGGGCATCTAGGCCAGTTTCATTGACCTTTTCTTTACTATTTTAGGGTAGTTTCATGTAGTTTCTTAGTGAATAAGACAAGTTTTGGATAAAAATACACTTACACCTTGATTCAAGCAACTATTGTGAATTTTACATGATTTTCATGAGGATTTTGCAAAGATTGCATGACAAATTGATAATGCATAATCTCATGACTTGAGCTAGAGCTTTGATGCATTATTTGCTTGATTTCAGGACAAAGGAAGCAAGGAAGAACCATATTAGTAGCCACGTTAATCTAGTTAACGTGACCACTAACGTGGAATGGGAATGAGCTTGCAACGTTAATGAGAAAAGTGATCACCAATAACGCCTGTGAAGCCATCATAAGCCCACGTTAATTGCCACGTTAACTAGGTTAACGTGGTAGTTAACATGGAGATAAAGAGAGCTCCAACGTTAGTGGTAAACGTGAACACCACTAACACTCCAAAAATTGGCAATGAGCCACGTTAAGAGTCACGTTAACTTAGTTAACGTGAACTCTAACGTGGAAGAGAGGAACAATGCCAACGTTAGTGACACTCACCTTTGTCACTAACGTTGGATCAAGCTAGCATTGCCCACGTTAGTGGTCACGTTAAGACCACTAACATGAAAGTTAACGTGGAGCCAAGATTGATGAGCCAACGTTAGTGACACTCACCTTTGTCACTAACGTTGGAGATGGCATTCACCACCACGTTAGTTGTCACGTTAACCTAGTTAACGTGAACTCTAACGTGGAGAGTAGGGGCATTTGGAGCGTTAGTGACAAAGGTAAGTGTCACTAACGCTCTCGAAGATGAGGCATACCCACGTTAAGAGCCACGTTAGTTACACTAACGTAAACTCTAACGTAGGGACAAAGGGTTATAAGCCAACGTTATTGGGAAAGGTGAGTCCCAATAACGCTTGTGAAGGTTCATAAGGCAACATTAGTGGTCACGTTAGTGCCACTAACATTAAAGTTAACGTGGACTATATCGGGTTGGAACGTTAGTGAAAAAGGTGATTGCCACTAACGTTCTCGAACCCACAATTTCACTTAACGTTAACATCACTAACGCCCATGCCTAACTCACACTTTTCTGCAAGCTGAGCCCACTAAAGATTGTAACTGCTTCAACTCAAGATCTAAGGCCCACATCCAAGACTTGAAGAACTCACTAGAGGATCAAGAGGAGTAGTATATATAGGAGTAGTTCTGAACTATTGAGGAGCTTGGGACTTTGGAGAACTACCCCTGTATATTTACTCTTCTGCATTTTGAAGCATGTATTCTTTTCTGCCATTTTTCATTTCTAGAGTTATGAACAACTAAACCCCTTTCATTGGGTTAGGGAGCTCTGTTGTAATTTGATGGATCAATTATAGTTTCCATTCTTCTTCTTCTTTCTTCTCTTTTGATTTACTAGAAAGCTTTCGATCTTATTCAATTGGTTAGTTGTCTTGGAAAAGAAACTCTCCATAATTGGATCTCCTCTGAGCCTTGGAAAAGGGATGAGGAGATCATGCTATAAATACTTTCTCATGTTGGACCAAATTGGGGTCTGGGCGGATATAGTGACATCTAATCCTCCCAACACTTTGATTTGGAAATACATGTAGTATAATCAGTGACCACACTTCATCTCTTCCCATTAGCAATTAAATCAAGGAATTGCGCAATTGTTCAAGCTTAGAGAGATTGGGTTGCCAAGGAATTGGAACCCAATCACCTATGATTGCCAAGGAGATCAATAGATGATTTGATTGAGAAAGAGATGAAAATGAATTTGATCCGGAGAATACAACATCTCTTGAGCCCAATGAATTCCCCATTTCTGATCTTACCCATTCTCTTTACTTTCTGCCATTTATTTCCATGCTCATTTCCCCAAATTCCCATTTAAGATTCTGCACTTTATTTTCTGCTATTTACTTTCCTGCCATTTAAGTTTCTGCAACTCTCAACTATACTCTGTTTAGCTCAACTAGCATACTCTTCCAACTAAAGTTGCTTGACCAATCAATCCCTGTGGAATTCAACCTCACTCTATTGTGAGTTTTTACTTGACGACAATTTGGTATACTTGCCGAAGGGAACTCTGTTGAGAGACAAGTTTTCATGTATCACTCCAATTGTTTCTAGCCTATACCACGAAGGTTTTAATCTCACTGATTTGAATGCTCTGTTGTTAGGAGATGCTAGTCAAACGCATGGATCAAAGACTAAAGAGATTATACTCCAGCTGGCGTCCAATGACTACATTGAACATCATGTAGACCGCTTGTGGTTGTCAGGCACGCGGATCTTGGCTAAGCGAGTACTGAAGATAGTGTGTGATTGTCACTCACCCCTTTAGTCTGACTTAACTGAATTAAGTACGAGAGTATATCTTGGAGAAGAAGTAGGCGTGAATTGAAAGAAAAACAATAGTACTTGCATTAATTCATGAGGAACAGTAGAGCTCCTCACCTTAATCTATGAGGTGTAGAAACTCCACCGTTGAAAATACATAAGAACAAAAGGTCTAGGCATGGCCAAATGGCCAGCCTCCTAAATGGCATAAGAATTCAAAAATAGGGGAAGAAGACCTGATCAAAGGATCAAAAAGTCGTCCAAAGATATAATACAATAGTCAAAATGTGCTATTTATACTAAACTAGTAACCTAGGTTTACAGAAAATGAGTAGATAGTGCAGAAATCCACTTCTGGGGCCCACTTGGTGTGTGTTTGGGCTGAGCTTTGAAGCTTTCACGTGCATAGGCTCTTCTTGGAGTTAAACGTCAGCTTGGGTGCCAATTTGGGTGCTTAACTCCAGCTTTGGTGCCAGTTCTGGCGTTTTACACTAGAAAATAGTCTCTGATGGGCATTTGGACGCTATTTTGGGCCATTAAATCTCAAGAAAAGTATGGACTATTATACATTGCTGGAAAGCACAAGATGTCTACTTTCCAACGCAATTGAGAGCACGTCAATTGAGCTTCTCTACCTCCAGAAAATCCACTTCGAGTGTAGGAGGGTCAGAATCCAACAGCATCAGTAGTCCTTTCTCAGCCTCTGAATCAGATTTTTGCTCAGGTCTCTCAATTTCAGCCAGAAAATACCTGAAATCACAGAAAAACACACAAACTCATAGTAAAGTCCAGAAATGTGATTTTTGCACAAAAACTAATAAAAATATACTAAAAAGTAACTAAAACATACTAGAAACTACCTAAAAACAATGCCAAAATGCATATAAATTATCCGCTCATCAACAAGTACTCAGCTTGACGGAACTCAGTCAGCTCCTCCACACCCATTTGGTTCGGAGAATCCTTTACGTCAGAAGTCACCCAGGCATACCGGTCGTAACCCGCGCTTGAGGCGGAAGCCCGTGCAACGTGACGAGGGGCCATACCTACAGTGGGGACACCACTCAGGTTAGTCTACAAGGTCGGGAGTTTGAAAAAGTCCAAAAAGCTACATTTCGCCTATCTAAAATAACTACAACCAAGCATGGCCGAAGCAAATCCTAAGCAAAGCCTAAAAACTAGCGCATTGAAATGGTAACCCCCTCTAATACACCTACCTAACACTAGCATCATCCAATATGCAAGTCAAATTAGAAGGACAGTATGGGCACAGAGGGATAGGAAACGAAATTAAAACAAGCATGGAGCAAAACGAAAAATAAAAAAGGGACAAGTACTTACCAGGATCATTGTAGCTGTTTGAAAGGAAGCACAGGGATGCAGCGAATGCACAAGGATGCAGGAATCGCAGTAGGAAAATTCAAGGGGGAAGGGAATGGAAGCAGAAGGAGCCAGACGCCAAATAGAGAATGGAATGTGAGATTGTGGAGGAAGTTGGAAAACAAATTCAAGGAGCGCAAAAGGCAAAGGGCAAAACAGTCTTTGCTCGGGGGGTTTTGAAATAACCCATTATGAGCATTAAACGCCTGGCGCGAAGAACGAGGTGACGAAAGGTTACCCCCAACAATGAACAGACACGCGTGCAAGAGACACGTTCTCCCCACGAGCGACCGACCAAACGACAACGCATAAGAGAGAACATAACGCGTCACCAACGGCGCTCACGACCGTCGCTGGCGCGTTGGGGGCACTGTTACGGCCCACCCCAACGTCGCGCTGGCCGACCCGGTCCATAGGGCACCTGATCCGAACAGGCGGACGCGATACGCCCAACAATCGACCCGGACACGCGTCCATTATAGCTCGCTACTACAGCTGTATTGAGAAGATTCGAGGAAAGTGGGTATGCCTTTGCAGGACCCACTCCTGACAGGGTATATATGGGGAGGGCCCTACCCCTCCTCCAGGGTACGTCACTAACAACTTCTCTCTCTCACCACTTGTAGACCTCACTGACTTAGGCATCGTAGTGTCTTTGCAGATGACACCCCCTCGCCACACCAACAGCTCGGGAAGACGGTAGCACCAGCTCCAGCTCCGCGAACCGGAACTAGGTGAAGAACCCACCTTATCGTACGAGCCCTCCCTTGAACCGTCCGGTATCCGACCAACCGAATTCGTTTTCGTATTTCATAATTTTCTTTTCAATAACTCGTAAGGACCAAATCATATTGCTTCATTACACATGAAAGGGCGCATAGAATCCATTCAAAGAATAAAATAATCATGAAATTTGCCTATTTCTTCAACCAAAGAACTAATATTGCTAACTAATAACTGATATATACCACATAAATAAATGTATAGATAGATTGATAGATTCATCTTCCTTCTCCCATCAATGAATCTTAATTATTGCTTCCATCACAACAAAATTTTCTGTGACATGGAGGAAAAAAATAGTTACACTCAGGATGGCACGGTTGATCTTAAAGGAAAACGAGTGCTCTCTTCTACAACTGGGCAATGGAAAGCTTGCAGATATATTCTTGGTATATAATTTTCTCTCAGACATTTTTAAGTTATGATTAAAAAATTAGCAACTCATGATGATATTAGATAGTTAGAAGTTAGTTGCTTGCTTTCACATATAGGTTTATATATATAAAACTTTAGGGTTATATAGAATACAGAATTACTCTGATGACTCGAATTAATACATGACGAGAGTATGTGTGTATGTATTAATGGTAGCATACCAAGCATTGGAAAGATTTGCCTACTTTGGAGTAGCTGCTAATTTGGTGAATTATATGACAAGCCAACTCCACAAAGACCTAGTATCTTCAATAAGCGATGTGAATAACTGGTCAGGAGTAGCATGGATAACCCCAATTCTCGGTGCCTACATAGCTGATTCTCATTACATGGGGCGCTTTTGGACAGTCACTCTTTCACTCCTCATATATACCATAGTAAGTTTTAATTCATAATTAATACACTAATACCCCAAATCATTTGTTATAAAATTATTAGTCCCATATTTTAGTTCTCAACGACTTTTAATTACTAATTTAATTCACACAAATTTTAATTTTGTTAGATAAATTAGTTCTCACATCAGATTGTTTGTCTATATAAAATAATTGATCTAAAAATTTTCACAATTTTAAAAAATTTGTCTTTATTAAATAACAATAGAAACTGATTTATTTAACTTTTTATCAAAATTTGATTTGAAAATTAATGTCTGACAAAATAAAAAGTTAAAAATTGATTCGATAATCAAAATTTTATAAAGATTAAATTATCCAACTAAATATTTTTTTTAAGAATCGATTTGGGATATTTATTACTATTGTGATGGATAAATTTTTAATATGAGAGACTACTTTACTATGACACACACAGGGAGTTGTGCTTCTAGTCCTGACTACTTGGCTGAAAAGCTTGAGACCAAAGTGGAACAGCAAAGCAAGCAACTTACAACTATCACTCTTCAATCTATCACTATACACTATAGCAATTGGAAGTGGTGCATTGAAGCCAAATATGTCAACTTTTGGTGCTGATCAATTTGATGATTTCAACTCAAAAGAGAAGCAGCTCAAAGGTTCATTCTTCAATTGGTGGACTTTCCACACATCATGTGGTGCTTTAGTTGCTACTTTGGCTGTTGTCTACATACAAGAGAAGGTTAGATGGGAATGTGGTTATGCCTTGTGTGCTATTGGATTTCTATTTTCGGTTATTGTTTTCTTTCTGGGCACCCCATTATATAGGCACAAATCTAGAAATGCCAAGACTTGCCATGAAAAGGATTTCATTAGGGTCATTCTTCTTGCCTTCACAAATAGAAACCTTCAGCTTCCTACTTCTCCTTCAGAGCTCCATGAATTTGACTTGCAACATTATGTAAATAGTGGAACGAGGCAAATCCATCACACTCCCCGTTTCAGGTTAGGTAATAAGCTGGTATAGATCTTCTTAATTTAATGTTTTACTGGATAAGTAATTATAAGATGGAAAATTAGATTGAGGGATGAATTATGAAGTATGGTCCTAAAATGGCACAGCTAAAAAGTATTGAATTGTTACAGGTTCTTAGACAAGGCAGCAATAAAAGAGAGCAAAAATGCAGCATGCACAGTGACTCAAGTAGAAGGAACAAAGCTTGTTCTAGGAATGCTTGAAATATGGCTACTAATGCTAATTCCAAGCAATTTCCTTGCAGTAGAGATGACCATTTTTGTCAAACAAGGTACAACGTTGGACAGAGGCCTTGGCCAGAGTTTTCGCATTCCGGCCGCCTCCCTCTGGAGCTTCCTAGTTGTCACAATGCTCATTTCCCTCCCAATCTACGACACTTACTTCGTACCATTCATGCGCCGGAGAACCGGAAACATGAGAGGAATCACATTGCTGCAGAGGCTGGGCGCAGGAATCGCGGTGCAGGCGGTAGCAATGGCAGTGTGCTGCGCCGTAGAGATTCAAAGAATGAATGTGATAGCTCAGCAACATATAAGTGGCCATGAAAAGATAGTTCCTATGAGCATATTCTGGTTGTTGCCACAGTATATTTTACTTGGCATAGCAGACACATTTCTTATGAGTGGTTTGTTGGAATTCTTCTATGATCAATCCCCTGAAGAAATGAAGGGTCTTGGAACAACGTTTTTCACAAGCTCTGTGGCTGCTGGGAGCTTTTTGTGCACGTTTTTGGTGACTATGACAGATAAGGTTACTGGGAAAGTGAGTGGTAAGAGATGGATAGGGAACAACCTTAATGATTCTCACCTAGATTATTATTATGCCTTTCTTTTTGTCATATCTCTGCTTAATTTTGGGGCCTTTCTTTGGGCATCAAGTGGATACACTTACAAGAAAGAGAATACCTTAGAATTAGAGAGTCCCTTATGAGAAATGTGCTTTTCCTTTTAATCAATATTAGTTATTCATGTGTCGTTAGTTATTTAATAACTCATCATAATGAATTTCTAACTTGGCCCTCAAGGGCTACACAAATACATGTTTAGATGTATACAATATCATGTCTCCATTCTTTTTTTCTCTAATATCATGTAGTCGATTCAATTGAAAAGTATCACCGACACCTAGGAAGAAAAAGTTAATTAGTAACAGTTAATTAGAGGTCTTCATAGTCTGGTCCACTCCAAAGACCTGGCCTGAATCCAATAGATTTGAGCTAAATTTGGTCCGATTTCATTTGAACTTGGTTAAACACAAAATCAAAACTCGAGTCATCTTGTTCTCCCCGATTAAACCTTTTTCATTACTATATAAATTTAATTTGAGTACTTATTGAGTTATTGTAGCATTTTCTATTGTATTTGTCATAAACTTCTAATCTTATTGATTCGATTTTCTTAGTAAATTTGGTTCTTAGTAAAGTAAACTTGTTTGCTTTTAATTAAGTGAGATTACACTTGATTTGTTAAGTGTAATTCTAACAAAAATATCTTATTTTTTGGTATATAAATTTTATCTTAGATATTGATAAATTAGAAATAATTTATATTTTAATATCAATAAATGTTAAAATATCATTACAATTTATCTAAAATATACAGTATATTTTATATATATATTGTATCTCCATGTTTTATAAAAATTTTAAATTGGTGTGTCTGCATGTTTCGTGTAGTGTTATATGTCAATATCCGTGTATTATAAGTAGCAAATAATTTGTTTTAATTTAGTTTTATATGAACCCAATTTTTACTTAATTTAGATCCGATTTTATTATAATATAAAAATAATAAAATTTTGTTGGATATAAAGTTAGATAAGAATCTCAAAAATAAATTTGATTAATATTTAAAGTCGAATATGAGTAAAGACAAATCTAATTTTGCCTAACCCATGAACATGTAGGCATTAAACTGAATATTTTTATAAAATAACTACATTAATATTTGAAGGTTTTATTCGGTGATGAATATTTGAAGTTTTTTTTTTGACCCATTCTCTTTTTTAATGAATTCTATATATCAATTTTCTAGACACAGTTAAGATTTGAAATCCGTATACTTCCTAGCAAGGCAAACATAGTTGCCACTAAATCAAGTTTTGGGGTGCAATATTTGAAGTTTTGAAAGTGTATGGTGATGACCATTGGAATCTATTTCAAAAAAAAAAATGAAGACGTCTTCTCTTTTTTTTGGTCAGCTATCCAGGCCACAATTGGCCCAGACCCACAGTAGAAAACTCGAATCCCAACCCAAGCCGCTTCATGATCTGAAATTCAAAACCACGATTCCCAAAATATGGGAATTCTCCAACAGTGGAGCCTTAAGCTCTCCAACAGTGGAGCTGTTTTGCTTCGACAAGTAGAGCCATTATTTAACCAACTTCACAAATCTAGTGCAGTTATAAAAAACAAGAAAATCATAAAGAAGATAACAAAGAAGCACCAACACAAGGATCACAAATAAACAGGACAAGGCATGGAAGGTATCGGAAGTGCAGGCATGGACGGAGACATTCTAGACTTAGACGAGTTCCCAGCTCAACAAGGAGGTAATCCAGACCAGAAACTAGTCGGCAGAGTATTAACAGGGAATGTGCTAAATACAGTCACAGTGCGTAAGACGATTCTCAACATGTGGAGAGATCCACAGGGACTAGTGATCATCAATGCAGGACCGAACTCTTTCATCTTAAACTTCAAAAATCAGGAGGAAGCAAGAAGAGCGTATGATGGGGGACCATGGAGAATAGAAGGACATATGTTGAGCTTGTAGTGGTGGAGTCCAAACCTGTCCATTGAAGAGGTAAATAACAATCAGCTTCCTATTTGGATTCAAATACATGGGCTACCTTATGATAAAATTAATATAAAGAATGCTGAAAAAATAGGAGCAATAGTAGGGAGAGTAATAAGTGCTGAGAATCCATTTGCTGAAGGGAACATGCTTAGATCCTTTTTTAGGGTTAGGGTAGAGATAAATGTTTAAACACCTCTGAAAACAGGATTTTGGCTCAAAAGAGATGATGGAAGTCATTCATGGGCTGAGTTCAAATATAAAAAATTGTATGATTACTGTTACAAATGTGGAAAAATTGGGCATGACAAAAAAGCATGTATTGAAGAGTTGGCTATGTCATTAGTAAACCCAACAAGTCCTAGATATGGACCAGAACTTACAACTCCGGGACTGAGATCAATAGAGAATGAGGCAAGAAAGGCAGGAAATAGGAGGAGAAAGGAAGAACACAACAACTGGGTGGAGGAGTTATGGGAGGCGCGTGAGAGAAGCTTGCAAGGGAGAGAGTGGCTGAAAAGATAATCACAAAGGGAGAAAGAAGGGTCAAATCAAGGGAGTATAAGAAGTTCTCAAGCCAGTGCCTTTGCAAAATCTTGGGGCAGATTGGCAAATCCAAAGGAGCAAATGGGAGGGAGACAAGTGGCAACACAGGAAGCTCAAGATCAGGATGAAGGGGCTGATGATGAAGAAATGAATGGTGATGATGATAATAATATATTGAACCTAGCTGATGGGACAACAAACCAGGAAAAAGGGGAAAAGAAAAAGGGCATTCTAGAAAAGCAACAAACTAGTGAATCAGTAGCAATGGGAAACGTGAAGGATGTTAGGGAATTAGGAAAGGATGGGGAGAATGGGAAGGATAGTAACAAGATTTCTAGGAGGTATATAGAGAGAGGTGGGCCAAGTAGGAGAAGAATGGACAGCACAAAAAAGATGGCATGGGCTTTCACCAACCAAAGGCCCAATAGAGATAGCCAGCAAATTATTAGTGGGCCAACTGAAAAAGAAAAAAACCCCACTATTGGACAACTATTAAAGGAATTCAACAAGAAGATGGCTGAAGAAGGAAGGAAGGGAAATATAGAAGAGGAGTTGGAAGAGGAGGCCCAAAATAGGAAAAACATGGAAGTTGATGAGATAGTAAGCCAAGATCAGAACAAGGGGAAAAGCCAGAACAGAATAACAAGCAGTTAGTCACAGAAAGCGATGGAGAGTTCTACTATGTTGAACTAGCAGAAGAAGAAGAAGAAGAACTAGAGCAGGAAAATAACAAAGCAATTGTAGTGGCCAAGGAATATGAAATAGAACTTGCTCAAAGAATGGAGGAAAAGTTGAAACTCAAAAGAAGAAGAGGAGATGACCAGCAGGGACAGAGAGGAAATTTCCTGGAAGAAGAAGAGGAAGCTGTGCAGGTGTGGAGAGCTAGCAAGAAGAACAAGGTGGTCGGAGGCCTCATGGAATGGATGGCCAATGAGGATGAATTACTGATCAGAGGAGACAACTTGGGAAATTCAATGGCTGAGGAGGCGGGCCTACACATGCCCCCAACTCAACCATGAGTGTGATAAGTTGGAACTGCCGCGGGCTTGCGGCCTCCGCGACAGTTTCTGAACTGCACAGCATGTGCAAACAAATAAAGCCTGCAATAGTATTCCTAATAGAAACTAGAGCTAGAGAAGGAACTATTAAGAAGTTGAAAAGAAGGTTGCATTTTGAGAATGTATTTCACATAGAACCCCAGGGACTATCCGGAGGGCTATGCCTTTTGTGGAATGAAATATATAATATTGATATTTATTTTTGGTGTGATAATCATATAAAAGCTCGGATTGACGATAGGAAAGGGAAGATATGGACATGCAATTTTATCTATGAAAACCCATGCTTTGGAAGAAGAAAGGAGCAATGGAGAGCAGTTACAGAAAACAATTGTAATGAGGGAGAGCCGCAGTTATTCATAGGAGACTTTAATGACATCTTGAGTCAAGAGGAGAAAATTGGTCTACATCTAAAGTCACAAAGCCAGGTAAAAGAGTTTAGACAGTTTGTGGATATGAATTGTCTTATGGATTTAGACCTAAAAGGTGGAAGATTTACGTGGTTTAGTAATCCGAGGAATGGATTCATCACTAGGGAGAAAATAGACAGGGCGTTAGCCAATTGGGAATGGAGAGCTTTGTACCAGCATGCGTCACTCACAGCTCTACCAGCAATAAGTTCTGACCATTGTCCAATAGTTTTAAACATCAATCAAGTTCAAAGAAGGGAGAAGAGCTTTAAATTCGAGGCGTTTTGGGTCGATCATGATGAGTGTGAGAATGTAGTAAGGAAGGGGTGGGATAAAGGGAATATTCATGGATGCGATTGGAAAGGAATAACAAGAAAAATGGAAAATTGCAAAGAGGAACGTAAGAAGTGGAGCAAGAAGACTTTTAAACATGCAGTTAAAGAAATCCACAAATTGAAGGATGAATTGAAGAAGCTACAAGATTCAAACTTAACACAAGAAAAGCAAGAGATGATACAATCAATAAAGGAGAATATAACAGTTCTATGGAAGCAGGAAGAGAAATATTGGGGACAAAAAGTCAGGTTGAAATGGTTGAAATGGGGAGACAAGAATACAACTTTCTTTCATGCCACAACCATTCAAAGAAGAGAGAGGAACATAATTGATAAATTGAAGAATGAAGATGGATCATGGATGAAAGATAGGAAAGAAATCATGAAACACATAGAGGAACATTTTGAAGCGTTATTCACTTCTAATAGCAATAGAAACGTGGCAGCAACTCTAAATAAAATTCAAGCGAAAGTCACAGAAGATATGAACAGGGGCTGATCTCAGAAGTCACTGAAGAGGAGATTAGAAAAGCAGTTTTCAGCATGGGCGACCTCAAAGCTCCAGGACCAGACGGTCTGAATGGGTTATTCTACCAAAAACACTGGGAGATAATTAAGAAGGAGGTATGTGCAGTTGTTAAAGAATTCTTTCGACATGGGAGTCTGCCAGAAGAAATTAGTGAAACCACAGTTGTTCTAATTCCAAAAGTCAAGAATCCGGAAGAACTTAATCAGTTAAGACCAATCAGTTGTTGTAACTTTATCTACAAGATTATAACAAGGGTTATAGTGTCGAGATTGAAAGGGCTATTGGAGGATATAGTGTCACCAACTCAAAGCGCTTTTGTGGGGGGAAGACTTATACAAGATAATGTAATGATCGTCCAAGAAGTGTATCACAGCCTAAATAAGAAAGGAAGAGAGGGATCTCAGAATATAGCGATCAAGTTGGATATGAACAAGGCATATGATAGACTAGAGTGGGATTTTCTCGAGAAGGTGCTTTTGAAATTAGGATTTACCGAAAGATGGGTTGAATTGGTAATGAAGTATGTCAGAAGTGCAAACTATAGGGTAAAGGTCAATAGAGAGCTGTCTAAGAGGATCAAACCACAAAGAGGGCTTCGATAAGAGGACCCCCTATCTCCCTACCTTTTCATTCTAGCAGCTGAGGTATTCACGATTCTAATACAGGAGGCTCAGGAGAAAGGCCAGATAACCGGTCTACAGATAGCTCCAAAAGCTCCGGTTCTCACTCACTTGTTGTTCGCAGATGATTGCATTATATTCGCCAAAGCAAGGGAGGATGATATTTTTCATATCGTCACCGTTCTTAATGAGTACACAGAGGCATCCGGATAAAGGATAAACTTAAACAAGTCAGGTATCACCTTTGGAAGACAAGGGTAGAGATTGAAGAAATTTTAGGAATGACAGCATGGGACATGCCAGGAAAATACTTAGGGTTACCAGCCATATGGGGAAGGCCTCAGAACAGGGCTCTAACATGGATTGAAGAGAAAATCACGAGTAAAATGGACGGATGGAAAGAAAAGTTGTTGAATCAGGCAGGCAAAGAAACATTAATAAAAACAGTTATACAAGCAATGCCATCATATGCCATGAATATCATAAAGCTTCCCAGGAGTTTCTGTAGGAGAATTTGCTCAAAGGTGGCGCGATTCTGGTGGGCTACCTCCGGAAAAGAACGGGGCATTCATTGGAGAAAGTGGGACTGCATTACGGAGAGCAAGAACAACGGGGAATTGGGATTCAAGGATCTTGAAAAACATAATACTGCTTACCTTGCAAAACAAGCGTGGAGAGCAATGAAGAATCCAGATGCAATCTGGGTCCAGGTACTCAAATCGATGTATTTTCCGGATGAAAACTTTTGGACAGCAAAATGTAAAAAAGGCGCATCTTGGGTTGATTCGAAGGTAAAAGATCTCATTAAAGAGGGGGAAGGGTGGAACAGAGAAATAATTGTAAACAAAATTTCCCAGGAAGTCTGCAAAGAGATTCTTAGCACTCCAGTTAGTGTAGTGAATAGAGATGACTACTTATACTGGCCATGGAAGGAGGATGGGAGTTACTCCATAAGAACTGGATATTATGTCGCTAAAAAAATAGAGTAGGATCTGAAAAATGGAAATCCATCAACAAGTGAAGACAAAAGGGAGATTTGGAAGGAGATTTGGAGAATGGAGGTTTCGCAGAAAATCAAAATATTTTTATGGAAAGCTTGCAAGGACATATTACCAGTGGGCTCAAATTTGCATAAAAGGAGGGTGGCACCAGATCTATTGTGTCAAATATGCTTAAAAGGGATGGAGACGGTCGAACATGTCTTACTACTATGTGATTGGGCGAGAGCAACATGGTTCGGGGCGGAATGCCAATGGACCCCAACACCGGAGACAGTGAACTCGATTGGAAGTTGGATGGTAAAGTGTATAAGAAAGATAAGATAAGGAGGCGGAGAAGACCAGGAGAAGAGGATAAGTAAGCTGGGATTTCTCTTGTGGGAGATATGGAAAACCAGAAATAACAGACTATTTTAACAACAGGAAGTGAATCCAAGTTGGACAATCAGTAGAGCAAGAACATTAGAGACAGTTTATGGAAAACTAGCAGAAAAACAACAGACACAAAAAAGAGAAGCCAATAGGAGCAGAACTTACCCGGTGACATGGAGACCTCCTCCTGAAAATTGGCTGAAAGCAAATGTAGATGCTGCCTTTCGAAAGGAGAATGAGACAGGTGCAATAGCTGTGGTGATCAGAGATAGCAAAGGAAAGATGGTATTAGGATTTTCAGGGAAGATTCAAGCTAAATCAAGCACTGTGGCTGAGGCCCAAGCAATAAGAAAAGCGTTAATCATAGTGAACAATTTGAATATGGGTAAAACGCTAATAGAATCGAATAATTTAATGCTCATTCAAACAATCAAATCCAAGCCAACTATAGGAGAAGCATCGGCTATCATCCAAGACATTCAAATTTTAATGAAAGAACTACCTGAAAAAGGAATGACTTGGACTCCCAGGAATGGAAATCGGCTTGCTCATGTAGTGGCAAAAGCTGCGGAATCAAAAACATTACATTCGACCTGGAGCTTGCAACCACCTGCAGAAATACGACGCATCCTTAGGAGTGAGATTCGAACATGAAATAAGAATGCCAAAGATTATTAAAAAAAAGAAGAAGAAAAGAAAAACACGAGGAAAAAAGGAAAATAGAGGCTAAAGGGTAACAGCTCGTACCGGTTTTGAGGCAGCAAAACATGAGTTAAATCCAGATCATTATGATCTGAGGCAGAGAACCCGCATGCATCCCACGACGATGCGGTCTCATGGGCAAATGTCCATGTTTGAATTTCAACCATATATCAACAGGTGGGGTTGAGATTAAAACATGGGATACAAGGAAAGGACGAGGCGGTAGAAGAAGATACTAGAGGAATTGGCTGCAGTAAAACAGCCAGGGACTCTTGGGCTTTGTGAATCGAACCTTCTGGGCAATGGTGGACATCGACGGAGACAGGGGTAACTACATGGGTTACACTGGAGGCTCCATGAAATTTAGTTTCTGACAGCGAGCCATCCACTAGGCGCAACCACTGCTCAGAATTCTGATTCCCACGCCGGTGCTGCGAAGAAGAAGGTGTTCTTGAACATGTAAAATTTAGCCGTTTCTCTAGTGCAACAGACGGGTAGGTTAAGTGGGTACCGGGTCGGTTTGAGGGCAGGGGTTCTTTGTTTTTGGCCTGGGCTGGTCTGATGGCCCAGGTCTCTGTCCAAAAAAAAAAAATAAAATTTAGGCAACTCTGTCACATTACTGAAACACAAAAAAAATAGGGGTGAGTACAAGTCGGTTTGATTCGGGTTCCATCATGTTCGAGACTTAAATCGGATCTCCGAACTCAGATGTGCTTGATTTGTGTCTCCTTGGTCTTGTGTCACCGTCGACGCCTGAATTTCCACCGTCTCCTTCTGCGCTCGACTACTGTCTCAGCTATTCGTGCACCTTCCAATGGATCCTTCCTTCTCGGCGATGATGACTTCAAAGCAAGGACTCCACCATCCATATCCTCGCCCGCCACGCCGGCAACTCCTATTGAAGCCACTCTGATCGGATTTTAGAGCATAATCACCCTTTGGACATCGCTGTTATAATAACAGAGAATGTCATCACCAAAAACTGCCGGAGATCAAGACGTCTTCCAATGAGTTTTTATTTTCTTTTTAAGAAAAATATTGTTTTCGGGCTTCACTCCTTCACTAATGGACTATCACAAAGCCCAATAAACAAGGAGCAAACGACCCAGATAATTAGGGAAGCCGAACAAGGAAGGACAGTTCAAATGTGGTCCTAAACATGTCAAATTACGAGGTCGAGTCAAAGTTATAAAAGCTGCCACTTTGAGTCTCAGCATCTGCATCTCTAAAGAGAACCAATTTGATAGGTCCAGCCCACTGCGCACATCATATTTGTTATAGTATTACTTTTTATTTTGTTCCTGGTGCTTTGAGAGTTTCAATATGCGGCCAATTATGTTTGGTTTTATAGTCAATATTTTCAGTTGTCTTCGGAGCAATTCTAAAGAAAATGTTAACTACAGTTCATCAAAGTCCACTATAATTTTTAGAAAAAGCAAAATCGATTTTAAAAGCCATTTTAGAAACATATATAAAATATGGATAATAATATAACATATTAACACTATAAACGTATTATTAAATTCCTTTTTCATTTTTATATAATAAATAAAGCAAAAAATCGGTATTCCTACTGTATTATATTGAAATCCTTAAAAGCCACATTTACTAGT
>NC_029781.3:73950495-73973432 GCF_000817695.3 Arachis duranensis
AGTAATGTTCTTCTAGAAGACATGCATGGAATGGAAGTACTCTGACTTGTTCAGAGAAAGAAGCCGTGATCATTGTGAACTTTGTCGGTTCTGCCAACTTCTAAGAACCCAGCCAAACGTTTGACATGCTCTTTTAAATTTGAGAGTTTCGTTATAAAGATACTTGTTAACCATATCAAAGTAGAATAAATTTATAAAAAAAAGTGAATGTCTAAGTATTTAATGTTAGGTGAGTACTCCAGTAAAGTCAACTTTTATGTTTTATGCTGAAATTGTTTGTGTGTCACAATTCCTAGTGTAATACGTATAGAACAACAAGCGAAGGAATCAAATTCGATTTGCTCCTTCATCCGGTCTCTTTTGTTTTAAGTTTGGTGACCACTTTACACTAAAAATATATTTTTTTTATGATGTTTACATATGGTATATTATTATTGGACATCGTTATTAAATCGATTAATAATTTATTTTTTAATAAATCAGAATAAAATGGTTTATTATAACAACAATAATAAACTCAATTGTCCATATTATAATTATTAGATCTGGTTTAATCCGATCGATTTATACAATCTGAACCAAATCATGTTTATATTTTTCGATAAAAATATAAATATATCTATGACTTTTTGTTTTGCGATCATTTAAATCTCTAATAATTTAAAAATAGCCCTAACGTCTCTTTTCTCTCCCTTTTTTCACTAAAGCTCGAGCTCTCATCTGTTTGTTCACTGGCTCAATCTCAAGCTATCTCCCTCTCTCGTCTCCGGTCAAACACTCAAGGTCCTCATCGCTCTTTGCGTGATCAATCATCACTGTCTTGTAAGTCATCACCGTCTCGGACTCAATCGTGCTCGGATGCCTTTCCTGAACTCGTCATTGCCGGCGGAAGAAGCAGCTGGTAGGAGTTACTAGAGCCGCCGACACGGAACGAGCAACACAGCGATCCATTATTGCATACGGAGACGGATGCGGTGCTGTTGATGTAGGTATGGCAGAGGCCAGAGGAGGAGCAATTGAGTGGCGACATAAAAAGCGTTTGGGTGCAGTTGAGGTAAACAATGGTATTGGAGCTTGTGATGTTGAAATGGAGGGTGTTGTTGAGCTGGATCCCTTGGTGAACCTTATCGGTGGTGACGCACGTGTTCGGCACGAGCGGCGCAGGACGGATCACGAGGCGCTGGGACTGAGGGTTTATGGACTCGATCGAGTAGGAGTTGTTGAGCATGTTGAAGATGAGAGTGTTGGAGGTATAACGGATCTTGTAGGCGGGGTCACCACAGGTTCGGGTGGTGCTTAATGGGAATGGGATGGTGGCATTGCCGCACCGAGGGCATGGGGTTGCTGGTGTCACATGAGAAGCACGCGAGATGAAAAGAAGGGATGATAGAAGGAAGAGGAGGAGGTTGATTGGGGATAAGAGCAGGAGATATGGCTGTTTTGTATTGGTAAAGAGATGTTAGTTATGGGCAGACTAGAATATTTGACATTTTGCAGTTTGTTGCTGCACAATCAACACCAACTCCTCGTCCTGCTGCTTAGGTAGGTGATTTTGATTATGTATTGTTGTTTGCTGTTATGTTTGAATATGACCTAACTTCGATAGAATTTTAGTGAAGTAAAATATAAAAATAACATGACATTTCCTTTGTTTGTGTCCTGGGACGCAGGTTCAGAGAAAAAGTATCTCCAAAGAGTGAGAATTTGGCTACAACTTTTGCTAACAACATAGATGCAAAGCCTGAATCCAAACATATCGACAGACAGGTAATACTTTAATAGTCAGTTTTGTAGGAAGCTTTTCTGTATTTTGTACTCACATTTAGGTCATGTGTGAATAGGTAATTACTAATTAAGTATTTGGGTTTGGAATCATGACTGGAGGTTGATTGGAAAACTTAGTCATTCTTCTGCATCTGGTAATTACTGGTGGATGGCATAAGTTTGTTTGAATTAGTAATAGAAGATGCAGATATCAACAAGCTATTATTAGCACAAGAAATAAAAATACGAACTATTTTATAATAGAAAATTTTCACATAAACATAACTTGTTAGTGGATATACCTTATTAGTTGTTAGTGGATATCTAAATAATATTCATTCTTCAAATATATTTAGTTTTATTCTCTATTTGTTATTTTGAAGAGATGAAGTTGTTTGTACATTGTCTTTTCTATTAGTTTTGGGTACTTTGGTCCATTTAAAGTATTACTGACAAACCAATTACTTAGATTAAATATCTCTAAACTTTTGCTGTTCCTGAAACTGTTGCAGCAAAAATTGAGCTGCCAGATGGAGTTGTACTTCAAGGTGTATTTCTCTATGGAAACCAACTATGGCCCTCTATGAGGTTTGTCCTTCAACAAATTTGATACTTTGTTCTGAGGGAAAAATTCAATCATGGAAGTTAGAAATTTCTTGAGCTAACAATTTACTATCGGATAACTATAATTGCAATTTATAAAGAAGTCGCTAGTTGTATAAAATGATTTATGTTGTATGTATGTATATTGTTGCAAAATTCATGTAATACATTGTGGATGGATTTGACCGTTACTTTACATATCCCCCATCTTTTATCAGTTTAGTGTTTCTTTTAGGACATATACTCGTCACTATTCTTGATTTTCATATTGATGATGCAGTTTGTTAGCTTTACATTGAAACAACTAGATTTGGAGTTTGAGCTAATGCATCCGGTAGTAGTCCAACGGTGGACAATCCCTCGGTTCGCTAAAGCAGGGGAGAACAATAAAACATTGGAGGATGTGGACTTGATACTTTCAGCTCTAATTATCTATCAGTTTAGTGTTTCAAGCCACTTGGTACCTTCAGCTCTAATTAATTAATTTCTTAAGTGGAGGCATTTTTTTTATAAGTTTTTCCAGCTACCATTTGCCAGCATCTGCCTTTCAGACCACTTTTTTTTCTTTTAGTTTTTTCCCTCAACAAATGGACTTTTTCACCTTTCATATGTAGTTCTTGGGTCCCAACTAATCAACTATGACCTATTACCAGTGCATTTTATTTGATATACTAAATGAAAACAAATTCATAATTTAAGCTTAGTATTGGAAAAAAAGAAAAGCAAAATATGTTATATCTTGAACCCAGGTTTGGTATCATTAACTAAAATCATTTTTAATATGACTTTTAATACTAAACCATATATTGGAAGAATTTTCATTTTTTTCTTTTTTTAAAAGACGAAAAAGAATGCTTTTTTCAGAAATCATATAGCAAAAACACGAATTGTAGCAGCATGACTTGACATGAATTAGACGAGGTGAAACACCCTAATTACCCTAAGCCTTATCTCATACTGTAAAACAAAGCTTAATCAAAGGTTACGATAGTTCTAAGGCTTATACAATAATATATATAGAAAAAAATTAATAATTCTAGAAGCTCGATGAAGAAATAAGCCCAAAAACAGAGTTACAAAAGCACAAAACGTTCACACGAAGCTACAAACTTAAGGCACAAGATATAGATACAAAATAATAGAGCATATGTAGGTATAAGAGTATAATAGTCATAGGATACTAGTATTGGCTTGCGGAGTTTAGGCCGACTAGTTATATATACAGACATTTAGAGTTTTGAAAGTTAAAACAACATATACAATCTATCTCTTTACAAAGTAAACCTCTAAGGCAATTATAAATACAAAAGAGGGAGAACTAATCAAAATAATCAAAATGACTCCAAAATGAGATAAAGATCCTCTGCTCTGTCACCATCACACAACTCACCGAGGTGGGTTGTGACCTGCATCTGAAAAATAACAACAAAGTATAGAATGAGAACCGAAGGTTCTCAGTATGGTAATAGTGCCCAGTAATGTAAGGTATAAGACTCCGGGATGCTAGAGGCAATCCTAGAACTTTATATCCATCAAGAGATTCAAACTTAAAGTGTAACTAAATTTAAAACCATAATAAATGAGGTATTATATCTTAAGGGAATCCTAAACTAACAGATACACCGCTGTTCCACAACTTTCACCAGGCAAACCGCCATGCGATCCCATCGCCACCGCCTTCCGATCCTCCTCAATCCCAGTAGAAAACACAAGTAATTTCATACAAGTAAAGCAAAAGTAATTGTCAATTATAGAAAGTAAATCAAGAAGCACTTAAGCATGTTATACAATTAGGCATATTATGCAAGTAAACAAAGAAAACAACCATATAGAAAATGTGCATGATGAATGCCTGCTCTATTGGCTGTGATATCACATTGTCGGTTCAACTACCAACCTGACACATCCCCCTGGGATGTTGCCTTTCAGTCACGAATAAAATGGGTACCCCCAGGGATATCGTGCCTGGTACACGATCCAGGGATATAGTACCCGCACACACTCTTGTGATTCCAAAAAATGCGAGCGAGATACTCTGCCACAGACCTCACATCCCAACATAAGCGGGATAAACCAGTTGTCCTTACGCCGCCGCCAGGACCTCGACAAGCGGGATTAACCAACCGTCCTTGCCTGACACATAGCGTCTCAACAATCTCAATATAAAATATTGCATCAGTGATTTTCAGAAATCATTTTCAGTATTTAGTCCATTCCGAGTCCTAGACTCATCTCAACATCATCAATCCAAAATTCACAATTCATCATTTTCATCGTCACTACAATGCTCCACCATCTCACTCAACTAATCCCTCCTCAGTATTCCAGAAACCTAAGTCTGTGTCTTCTAAATTCATATAAAAATTCACTAAAATAGTCACTAACTCATCTTTAATAATATGGTCTATGCGTACGCATGCCCATTGTATGCGTATGCATACAAGAGTTCGCATACGCATAGGTGCCAAACAGAATAGCACGCTCGCATATGGGTGGTTTGCATACGCATACCCCTCTAGAATTTCAAAATTTTGTAAAGTTGTAGAAATCAGTTTTTAACATCAAACTTTAAACGTTGATAACTTCCTCTACAAAAATCCATCTTCATCAAACTTTATATCAATTTAAAGATCTTTGAATGAACTTTAATTTAAGATAAATTTCAACTAATTTTGAAAATTGAGACTCAAGTTATGATCTGTCAAAGTTCACAAAAAATTGGTTTTTACCAAAAATTAACTAGGTTCTCAAACTTCCAAAATTCACAATCAAAACCAATTATCCTACAACCAAAATAGTTCCAATAGACCTAAATGATGTTCATACATCTTCCAATTCATTCCTTATCCTACCATCATGCAATTTCATAATTTCATCCAAAATTCTCCCTTACCTTCCTCAAATTATCAATGTTTACACTATAAGCATCATTTCTCCATTTTCAACATTTATCAATATCAATAAGCTCATAATTCACTATCAACACTCTACTCATCATTTTCAAACCTCATTTCAATAATGAATAACAACACCAAAGTTCAACATCACAATTCATCAAATCAACAACACCATCATACATAATCAAATTCAACAATTTCTAACAATCAATTCAATCCTACCCTAAAGTCCACTAGCCTAAATGTCCAAAATATTACATATTACATAGAGTAAACCGATACCATACCTTGGCCGATTTTCAATATGTGCAAAATACCAAGTTTGAGCCTAAACAAGCTTCCAATCACAATAGTTACCTCCCAAGTTCCAATCCCACAAGCTCAACTTCCAATTTGATTTTTACACCAACAATATTTAATCTAAGCAACATATATCATTACAATTAACCCCTAAACTCAAAATCTCAAAATCCACAAAAGGGTTAGGGTTCTTTCCTTCTCTAAATATCATAGGATCACAACCCAATAGATTCCTTAAGTTAGAATGATTCCAAACACATCAAAACATCAAAATCTCAAAACCCTAAACACTAGATTTTTAAATTTTTGGAAGGAAAGGCTGAGAGAAAAAATGAGATTTTCTCACCAGTTTCTTGAATGGATTTTATAGAGGTCTTCATGGTGATTGCGTGGCTGCAAACAGTGCCGCGATCGGAGTTTCGTAGCTCAAGTTATGGTCACCGAAAGAGCAGAGTGAATAGTAATAATGGTGAAAAGCTCTCAAATCTCTCCTCACTTGTGCAGCTGTCTTGTTTGTGTTTATGAGGGTTATGATACTGAATTAGCCTCACTTAAGGGTAATATGTGTTGGTCTTGGGTCCAACTTGGACCCGATCCAACCTGTTAGTATTTTTGGTCCGTTTGGCCTAACTTTGGGCCAAATCTTTAAAATTAGTGTCTGTTTTTTAATTTTAATTATTTTCTTAAATTTTTTTTACTATTTTTATTATTCTCACGCAGTACCAGATAGACTTAAGCCGGTATAGCCAGCTAATTTACCGGTACGCAGCTTTACTCAATTTTTTGCAAAAATTATATTTTTCAACTCAAAGATTATATTCTCTACTAGTGCCACTCTATTTGAAAAGCTAAATATGCTAATGAGAAAAGAAAGATTTGTTAAGTTGTTAACTTTTTTATGGAGATATTTTCGGTAAAAATTTTTTAACTAACTTTCATAAAATAATTGCATAATGCTTATATTAATAGAAAAAAATATTAATTAATAATACAATAATTTAATTTTTTAATTTAAAAACAAATAGTTTGTATAATTATAGTATAATTTATATAATTTAGAGAAGGTATAATTAGTAATAAATGAGAATATTATCTTTCTTCTAATAATATAATCATATAAAAATATTAACATAACTTAATATAACTATCTAAAACAAATTAATTACGAGATTTAAATACCTTAAATTAATTTTAAAATGTTGTTCTATTCTCAAAATTAAAAAAAATTCAGTTTATTATATTAATTTCCTTAGTTAGAATATATTCATTTAACCATAATGCTTTTAAGATTAAAGAATAAATTATTATTACTCTGACGTTAGGATTTTTGCTAGTGAAGAATTTTATAAAAATATAGTAGCGTTGTAAGCATAGATTCTAAACCAACAGAGAATCCCTTCGTACAAACATTTGGTTGTCACAAGTAACAAAACCCAATAAATTTATAAACCGAAGTATTCAAACATCGGGTCGTCTTCTCAAAGAATTGCAGGGAAGTATGATTTATTATTGGTTATGGAAAAACAATGTTTGGGTTTGAAAAAAAGATTTTAAGCAAGAGAAATAGATTGCAAGAATTAGAAATTAATAACTAATAAAACTCTTGGCAAGATATAAAAACTGGAAGTCCTATCCCAGTTATCCTTATCAATTGTGATGAAAATTGGATTTTTCTCCCACTAAGTTAACCTCTAACTAGGAAGGTAAGTCATGTGGATGGAATAAGTTTGGTTCCTCAGGTCCTAGTCTTTCCTTGGAAAAGGCTAGAGTTATTGGAACTCAAGTTAATTCTTGAAGAATTCTAATTTTCAGTCGACAATGAGTTTGACAACTCAAGAGTTACTAATTAATCAATTAAAGCCAAGAATATAAAAAGCTAGATAAAAATCATAAATAACTGGAATATCTCAAATTAAACTGAATGGAGATGTCAATTCTAACATGGAAAATATTCATAAGCCAATTGGGCAACATAAATCAAACACAAATAAAAGCTTCAGAGTAAACAAAAATAGAAGAGAAACATAAATTACTGAACCTGGTGAAGAAACAATCCTAATCCTAACAGAAATCCTAATCCTAAATCCTAAGAGAGAGGAGAGAACCTCTCTCTCTAAAAACTACATCTAAAATCTAAAATTGTGAGTAATGATTGAATGATTTAATTCTGCTCCACTCCCAGCCTCTAGTCTGTGTTTTCTGGGCCGAGAATTGGGTCAAAAACAGCCCAGAAGTCACTCCCAGTGCTTTCTGGTCCGTATAGGTCGCGGCAAAGTGACGCGGAGGCGTCGTCCACGCGTTTGTGTGGAATGAGATTCGCATATTCAATGCGTCCGCGTGGAGCGTGCGTTCGTGTTGCCTATCTATATGGCCACTATAGCAAATTATATATCAAATCGAAGCCCCGGATGTTAGCTTTCCAACGCAAGTAGAACCGCATCATTTGGATCTCTGTAGCTCAAGTTATGGCCATTTGAGTGTGAAGAGGTCAGGCTGGACAGCTTAGCAATTTCTTTAACTTCTTATATTCCTTCCACTTTTGCATGCTTCCTTTCCATCCTCTATGCCATTCTTGCCCTGTAATCCCTGAAATCACTTAACACACATATCAAGGCATCGAATGATAATAAGGGAGGATTCAAATAAAAGAAAATAAAAGCCAAAGAATCATGTTTTCAATCATAGCACAAAATCATGAAGGAAAACGTAAACTCATGCAACTAGTATGAATAAGTATACGAAAGATTGATAAAATCCACTCAATTTAGCATAATATAAACCATAAAATAGTGGTTTATCAACCTCCCCACACTTAAACATTAGCATGTCCTCATGCTAAGCTCAAGAGAACTAAAAGGGAGTGAAGAGGAATGATAGAATGTATGCAATGCAACCTACCTATGTGAATGTAACTACATGCAAAATATTTCTACCTACTTGGTTAAAAGTAAATAAGTTCTCCAAGACAAATATGAATCAAATTTTACTAATTCAAATTACACAATAAAAGACAAGTAAACTTATAAGAAGATAGCTTATGAAAGCAGGAACATAGAATCAAGCATTGAACCCTCACTGGTAGTGTATAGGGTAATCACTCTATTCTTCTCTAATCATGCTTTCTAAACTTTGTTCTTCATCTAACCAATCAACAAATATTTAATGTATACATACAAATATCATGAGGTCTTTTTCAAGGTTGTAATGGGGCTAAGGTAAGGGCAAGGGTATATATATAAGGCTAAGTGAGCTAATAATTGAACCCTTGATTAGTCTAAGATGTCACCTAACATATACATACTCTATATAATCTAGAAATCTTGCCTAGCTGCCCAATTTTCCAAGTTGTGTGTTACATACTCATGCACCAATTTTATTTTTGATTTTATCCAATGTGCATTGATTCTTTAATTTTTGCATTGGGGTAATTTTTGTCCCCTTATTTAATTTCTTAATGAATTTCTTTTTTTTCTTTTTTTTCTTTTTTTTCTCTTTTTTTTGAAACATAAGAATAATATATCAATGCACATGGTGTTTTAATTATTTTGATTTCACATGAGCATGCTCCCAAATTTCAAATAATTTATTCACTTCAATTCCCTACTTTTTTCTATCATCCCATATTCCCATAAAATTCTCCACACTTAAATTATACACAATATCTATCTTAAGCTAACCAAGAATTCAACTTGGGATTTTTATTTTGTTTTTCTTCTTAAGGCTAGTAATGTGGTTATAAAATAAAGGGGGAGTAAAAAGCTCAAGGTGGCTAACAAGGGTGACATAAAAGGGTAGGCTTTATTTGGGATAAGTGAGTTAATAATCAAATATGGCCTCAATCATATGCAAGCATGTACATACACTAAATAATGGACATATAGAATGGAACAAAGCAACAATTGCAATCATAGAGAAGAAAACACACAAGAATAAAAATTTATGGTTAAATAATGTAACCATGTAAATAAGCTCAAATCTCACAGGTTGTGTGTTCTTTGGCTCAAAAACCATGTTCCAAATACAACTTCAAACAAATTTAACACATAGAAAATTTTAATTTTTAATTTAAATTAGTGAAATATTATAAAATAAAGTCTTGAAAAGAAATTGATTACTTCAACCAAGTGGTGGTAAAATATGCACAAAATCTAACTATAATTCAATCAAACATGCAAATCCAAGAACTAACTACAGAGAAGTTTAGACATTGGTGTTGAGTCAGAAATAACTAACCCATGGAGATCGGTATCGACCTTCCCACACTTAAAGATTGCACTGTCCTCGGTACATGCTACGATGTATAAGTGGGTAGCTGCTCCAACTGATGCCTTTCGCTATAGATTGTGCAGATTGACTTGTTTGTTTTCCCATTTAGAAGCTTTCCCTTTCCCTTCCTCGGTGGCCATCCTGAAAGAAGAGGAAAAGAAGGAAAGTAACCCAGAAGTAAAGATAAGAACATAAATGAAATATGGGTGTTAATGCCAAATAATAAAGGTCTCAATTACATGGTAGCTACAACATGCAAGGGAGAAAATAGTGGAAGCAAATGGCATATCAAGAGTGCAAAAATTGCAACAATGGGAAAGAGAGTGGGTAAAGAGAGATAATATAAATTCATGTCAATGCAAAAATAATACAGGTATAAAAGATAGGCATTGATTTAATTAATGTTACCCAACAAGAATAAAATAAGTCACTAAGCACCAAGATAATACCAGAAAAGATACAACAGTTGAATAAGAAAATTTAACACCAATGGAAAAGAAAAAGAAAGTAAAAAAGGAGGAAGAAAGAAGAAAAGATAGAAGAAATTAGGACTAGAAAAGAAAAGATAAGATAATTGGCGCTGGTCTGGATAAGGTGTGCATCGCATATGACGCGGACGCGTGGTGCACACGATCACATGGGATGTGATAAATTCAAGTGACGCGGACGCGTGGGGCACGCGGATGCGTGACTTGATTTGTGCTAGGGGCATGAGTGCAGCCTCGCGTTCGCACAACTCTCTGTGTAAATGCATTTTGCCAAAAATCTGGGTGACGCGGTCGCGTGGGGGACGCGATCGCGTGGATCGCCAATTTAAAAAATGACGCGGACGCCTGGGGCACGTGTTCGCATGGTAGGACTCGTGCTTCTAGCATGAGTCCAGCCCAATTCCAGCTCAACTTTCGGCCATACACTCTTTTTACGTCGATTTACATGGCACGCGTTCGTGGGAGGCATTTTCCCACATGACGCGGACGCGTCAGCGACGCGGTCACGTGGATCAATTTGTGCCAAAGGCACGCCTCCAGCCATGCTCTCGCGTGACTCTCTGTTCAATTTTGTTTTCTTCTCAACGCACCTATGACGCGGACGCGTCGGCGACGCTGTCGCGTCACGTGCGTGAATTTTTTTTTTATAATGCAGTATGCAGAATGCAATGCTTAATATGAATGCTATGCATCATTCCAGGTTCAATCAAAACTCAAAAATAGACTAAAATTAAAATAGAAAAAGGAACGGTCATACCATGGTGGGTTGTCTCCCACCCATCACTTTTAGTTATAGTCCTTAAGTTGGACATTTGGTGAGCTCCTTGTCATGGTGGCTTGTGCTTAAACTCATCTTGAAATTTCCACCAATGCTTGGACTTCCAATAAGCTCTATCAATACCAAGTAAATTTACCAAGCGTTGATGAAGTTCTCCACAAGCTTCGAGCTCCCAAAGTTGATCCTCATATATTTCTGGATCCCAAATCTTGTTTCTACACCCATCTTCAAGTTGATTATCATGATTCCATCCAGGTGGCAAGCAGTTTGAATTCTCACTGAAGCGGCCAAACAACTTCTTAGACCCATTCAGTTGAGCTCTACACCAACCTTTGCGTTTAAACTTAAAACTTCCAACCATAATAAACCTTGCAGGGCAATTCTTACCACTGACCATCTTCCTCTTACTCTTAATGCCACAAAGAGCTCTAAGTTGACCATCCGTCTCCAATAGCCTATATTCAAGTGGAATTAGAAAGCTAAGGGATATGAATTTTACCCACTTGAATGTTGTGAAGGTTGATGGCAACTTAGGGGGGTTTCTAATGAACTTGCAAGCTCCACTCCTTTGTGCTCTTCTTTGACATCTTCCACCTCTTTGCAAGCTTCTTCAATTTCAACCTCTTCCTCTTGGTAGCTTTCTTCTGATTCAATTTCTTCTTTATTGTTCACCAAGGACATGGGAGGTTGTGCTTCTTCTTCTTTAATCTCCATGTCAAGTTCAATGGGAGAGGATGCAATTGTAGATAAGAATTTATTAATGATTGAATCCATCTCTTGATCGTCTCCTTCAAAGTCTTCAACCATGATATGCTTTGGAGGTTGTACACCCTCCTCAACATCAGTTTCAAACGTCTTTGAAGGAGGCTCTATAACTTGACTTTCCCATGGAGGTTCAGTATCTCCTAAGTCTTCAACCACTTCTTCTTCTTTAATATTTTCGGCTTCCTCCACTTGTTCCAATACCAAATCGTGCTGCTCACTATCCACTGGAGTGCCTAACTTCTCCTTCCTGCTACGTTCTTCAATAGATTCTCCACATGAAGCCATGGGGGTTCCTTGAATGCCCGAATGTCAGAAAGATAATAGATTTATTGCTTGATCCAGGTGTTTAAGTATGAAATCATATTCATCCTTGATGATTTCCTGTTCAACTATTTCTTCACCTTCAAGTACAAAATCCTCCTTGTTGTCTTCCTTCCCTAGTTCTTCAACTGCGCTGTCAACTTCAAGGGTCTCTACTACCTTCACCTTTAGTGCCTCCTCTAGCTCCTTATAAAGTATGGATTCACGAAGATGACCCTCTCTCTTGTTCCATGTTGATCATATCGTTGGGATCATGTTGCTCTTGGATTGATGGATGTGGGTGCTCTTCCATGGATGGTGGTGATGGGATGGAGGGATCATTTTGTGGTTGAAAAGGAAGTGCACTAGAGCTTGAGGGTTGATTGTTGAAGGTATTTGGTGGTCCGATTTGGGCGGCGAGAGCTTGTATAGTAGAGTTTAGATCGGCAAATGCTTTCTCCATGGAGGTTTCGGGTGGATAGAAGGGTTCATTTGTTGGGAGAAAGGGTTCATGGTAGGAAGGTGGTTAATCTTGATAATGATAAGGAGATGGTATATATTGAGGTAGTGGTTCTGTGTATGGTTCATTTGGTGGTTGGTGTGGTGAATAAGGATTGGGGTCATATGGAGGTGAATGGTGGAAAGGAGTTTGTGAGTGTGGTGGTTCAAAGCTATGTTGAGAAGGTGGTTCATTGGCATATGACGGGGCCTGTTGGTAACTACAAGGGGGTCCACCATATCTATCAGCTTGGTATGCATTATAGAATGGTCTTTGTCCATGATATCTTGGAAGGTGTTGTCACCTAAAGGGTTGATCAGCTCCTCTTGGCTCCGTCCATCTTCGATTGCTTTGACCTTGATGCATATTTCTGTTATAACTTTCTCTTCCTACAACATAGTTGTAACCAGACTCATAGCCAAAGGGGTGAGAGTTCATAGTAGTAGAAGAAAATAAAAACAAAAACTAACAAAAAGAAAATATTTTGAAAAAAAATTGATTTTTTTTGAAAAAATTAAGAAAATATATTTTTGAAAAAAATAAGATAAGATATTTTTTTTGAAAATATTTACAATAACAAATAATAAGGCACACGTTTGCAATTCCCCGGCAATGGCGCCATTTTGATGTTAGGATTTTTGCTAGTAAAGAATTTTATAAAAATATAGTAGCGTTGTAAGCATACATTCTAAACCAACAGAAAATCCCTTCGTACAAACATTTGGTTGTCACAAGTAACAAAATCCAATAAATTTATAAACCGAAGTATTCAAACCTCGGGTTATCTTCTCAAGGAATTGCAGGGAAGTATGATTTATTATTGGTTATGAAAAAACAGTGTTTGGGTTTGAAAAAAAGGTTTTAAGCAAGAGAAATAAATTGCAAGAATTAGAAATTAATAACTAATAAAACTCTTGGTAAGGTATGAAAACTGGAAGTCCTATCCTAGTTATCCTTATCAATTGTGATGAAAATTGGATTTTTCTCCCACTAAGTTAACCTCTAACTATGAAGGTAAGTCAAGTGGATGGAATAAGTTTGGTTCCTCAGGTCCTAGTCTTTCCTTGGAAAAGGCTAGAGTTATTGGAATTCAAGTTAATTCTTGAAGAATTCCAATTTTCAGTCGACAATGAGTTTGACAACTCAAGAGTTACCAATTAATCAATTAAAGCCAAGAATATAAAAAGCTAGATAAAAATCATAAATAACTGGAATATCTCAAATTAAACTGAATGGAGATGTCAATTCTAACATGAAAAATATTCATAAGCCAATTAGGCAACATAAATCAAACACAAATAAAAGCTTCAGAGTAAACAAAAATAGAAGAGAAACATAAATTACTGAACCTGGTATGAAGAAACAATCCTAATCCTAATAGAAATCCTAATCCTAAATCCTAAGAGAGAGGAGAGAACCTCTCTCTCTAAAAACTACATCTAAAACCTAAAATTGTGAGTAATGATTGAATGATTTGATTCTGCTCCACTCCCAGCCCCTAATCTGTGTTTTCTGGGCCAAGAATTGGGTCAAAAACAGCCCATAAGTCACTCCCAGCGTTTTCTAGTCCGTACAGGTCGCGGCAAAGTGACGCGGAGGCGTCGTCCACGCTTTTGCGTGGAATGAGATTTGCAGATGCGATGCATCCGCATGGAGCGCACGTTCGTGTCACCTATCTATACGGCTACTATGGCAAATTATATATCAAATTGAAGCCCCGAATGTTAGCTTTCCAACGCAAGTGGAACCACATCATTTGATCTCTGTAGCTCAAGTTATGGCCGTTTGAGTGCGAAGAGGTCAGGCTAAACAGTTTAGCAATTTCTTCAACTTCTTGTATTCCTTCCACTTTTGCATGCTTCCTTTCCATCCTCTAAGCCATTCTTGTCCTGTAATCCCTGAAATTACTTAACACACATATCAAGGCATTGAATGATAACAAGAGAAGATTCAAATAAAAGAAAATAAAAGCCAAAGAAGCATGTTTTCAATCATAGCACAAAATCAGGAAGGAAAACGTAAACTCATGCAATTAGTATGAATAAGTATACGAAAGATTGATAAAATCCACTCAATTTAGCACAATATAAACCATAAAATAGTGGTTTATCATACTCATATAATAATTTGATTCTTTATAAGAACAAACAATTAAGTATAATTATAGTATAACTAGTATAATTTATGTTTAGTATAAATAGTATTAAATTAGAAGATTTGTTTGGAGGTTAAACTAATCAAATCTTAATATTAGAATTCAGTTATTTAAATAATATCTATCGCATTGAATTCTAGACCTTAGATATTTATACATTAGAATTATTTTTACAACGACAACCAATGAAAATAGCCTAACTAGACGTACAAATCATGCAAATCCATACCATCTTCTTGAATATGATAAAAAATTAACAATTAAAATATGTTTATAAAAAAAGAAATAAATAAAAAATAAGCTAAGAATATATTTGTGTACTTACACAAAAAGGATACAAGTAATAAAAAAATAAAGATAAGAAATTCGAGATATTATAAATAGTTATAATATCATATTATTTTATAAAATATTAATAGTATATTATAAAATACTTTCATTTATGTAAAAAATTTTGGAAATATTTTTTTAATTTATGAAAAAAATAAAAAAATTGTTACACCAACTATTAATTCAAGTAGCAGAAGAAAATTCATTTCATTAATTTATTTATTTTTTTACTTAATGTTATTATTTAGCCTACTTATGGTACAATACTATAGTCTTAAAAAAATTTAGATAATACTTTTAATTAGGAGCAAGTCCAAAATAAAATATAAGCAATTTAATGCAACTTTAATTCAGTATTAATATAGTGACAACATGACTTTGATTTGTTTATAGATTTGTAACTGAGTTAAGACCGAGCGTTACCCAATTCGAACTTGGTTCATTAACAGTTTGATAACTTGAAGTTATGATCTTTGGGATGGATTTTGAACTATAATTTGAACTTATTTATTAATGCCAACTTAATATGGTGCTAAAAGAAAATTAAGATCTTTTTTATGACATAAAATAAAGTCAAAGTAAGAAAAGGAGAAAACAAAAAGGTTCTAGCCTCTGCAGTTTCTGTCTTGCTAAGAGCAATTACATGAAGGTTCTTTCAAGAAGATATACACTCTGCATACTCAACTACATTAATCTTTTCTCTCTTTGCAATTAAATCAAATATGGAATTCACGTTCTCTAACATAAGTGCTCACGAAGACAATCGCGACTATTATTTGATTCGCACTGTCACCGGATCGGAAAAGATCCCACAACTAGAAAATGGATTAATACAGACAGATTTAGCTTTTATTACAGACGGATTTTTGGTTACCGACGAAATTACCGACAGATTTTGTCCCTCTATAAAAGCCCCGTCAGAAATTATTTACTGACGGATTTTTTTCCGTCAAAAAATTGCCAACGGATTTTTACCAGTTACCGACGGATTTTCCGTCTGTAATTACAGAAGGATTTTTTGACGGATTTTCCGTCTGTAATTACAGATAGATTTCTCGACAGATTTTCTGTCTGTAATTACAGAAAGATTTTTCGACAGATTTTCCGTCTGTAATTTGAACTTTGGAAAATCATGTCACACTCTAATTACAGACAGAAAATCCGTCTATAAATCTGTCAGTAAGGTAAAATATATTTTTTTTAATTTTTTCATTACAAAATAAACCTGTTTTCATACAAAATAAATATAAAAAACTCAACTCAACTCATATAAATTATATATATTTTTTGTTGAGATATATGAAAAATAGATTATTTATATAATATTTCTTTGCATATAACTCTACTTATTCAATAATATACATTTATACATCCATTTGGAGTGAAAATTACATCCATGTCTCAGAAACATTAGTAGAGTAGCATCCTTAGAATTTTCTAAAATTTCTTGAACAATGCAAGCTAAGCTAGAGACCATTCATATGGTAAGTGTAGAACTTTATGGCAGCTATGTACACTCTATTGATTCTACAATGTACACTCTATTAAAGCTGCAATGGCCGCAATGACAGTAGCTATGCCAGCCACGGATACTGCAGCATGCAACTGAGCATTATGAGTCCTAATTTCCTGCTTTTTCCTCTCCTTTTGATCTTTCAGCCATCTTCCCATTGTCCTTCCTCTCAACAAACTCCTGTAAAGCTAGTATGCAAAAGTTTACAAGAAAAATAACAAAGAAAAAGAGTAATGAATGATTGAACTTTTATTTTTAATATATAATCATAAGGTTGAGTGTAATGTACCCCATTTCTGAACAAGTTTTGACGGGAAAGGAATTCTGGATTGATTGCTTGATGGGGGTAAAAATAAGTCCTGCACATAGTGATTGACTGTTCCAAATGACATGTGAAGTCAAAAGAATCAATTACCGTATATCTTGATCTTTTGTCAAAAATATATTTGAGCACTGCAACAGATGTGGAGAAAAAGATCAACACAATTTCTCAATGATTTATATGATTTGTATGACATCATAGTGCAGATTTGAAATTAGCTACCTATATACACTGATCAGAACTCAAGAATTTCTGTGTCCCAGTGAGAGCAATATAATGCAACAACAACAGCTGCTCCTAATAAAAAACTAAATTTGTGATGAGACAAATTTGTAGAAGCAAAGATGAGTGAACTCTATGTAACATATCTTAGCAACAAATTTATACCGATTGTAAAGGTTTGATTTAGCATCATCCGTCTGCGTTCATTATTTCCTGAAGATAGTACATATGTTACAAAATACAAACACAACAGTGATTGAACTTTGACATATAAGAAATCAAATGGAAGACTGAAGAAGTAGAATGTTATAAGTTAATTACTATAGTGATAAATAACTAGATCAGCATGAAAAACTTTTTCAATTCCATGACCAACAAACTGTCTCACGACCCCATAACCGAATTTATCTACATGATCACTAAAATAGAATAGATATCAACATTAACCACTGGACAATCAAGAACCGTCAAAGCATATTAATAGAAGTAGATAACTGCTTCGAAGTAAGAAGATGCGAGGGTAGGGAAGAGAAAATGAATGGAGTTGAATTATACAATTTCTTAGACCAAGAACAACTGCTATGAGAATTGTATAATTGCTCAACAAAGACTCTTCAAATTGAAGCCTAAAAATATAATCAATATAAATTACCTTCATTTTGGTTTTATTCCTCAACAAGCTAGAAAATTTGTTCAATCCTCCTCAAACGGAGGTGAGAAAAAATTCAACGTATAAGGAGAGACCAGTACAAGAAAAATATGTATAACACATGACAGAGTAAATAAGAGAAGTTTTTTACTGAATTATTTTGCCTATCTTTTTGTATTCCACACTTGGACCGCATATTGATATTGCTTTATCTAAGCATTCTTTAGTTACCTGTATCAATATCAAACAACCCGAATAAGCATGAAACAAATGGAGAGAAGACAAACCACCACTCCACAAAGTCGAAGCCACAACAGAGAATTCTAGAATAGTATCATCTTGAAGCCTTCTGAAATTAATAGAAGCAAAACAAAAAATAAAAGTGACTATAGCTGAGCAAAATATGATTAGTGTTATTAGAACATTTACTTTCCAAATGAAGGTATAGACAGGCCGAAGTGGCTATGAGTTAAATGGTAAGTCTGCTCAAATGATGTCTCATGATATTCATATCCATCAAAAAACTATGACAAGTGTGGGGCCCAGTAGATAGATAAATTAAAATTATACCACAAGACAATATCATCATCAGCAATATCAATATCAATAAAATCTTGTTTCACCAGTAATGCTGTGAGCTTATAGAGCCCAAAGGGAATAGGGCAGCTGACTTTCATGTGCTAATAATATTGAAACTTAAATCCAAGAATCTGTGAAGCATGAGACTGCAAAAAAAAAAAAAAACCAAAGAATTAAAACTTGTCTAATCAATATCAGATATTAAAATAAGAAAAACTTAGAACAATAACCTTAGGGAATATAGGAATTAGCTCTAGAAACACACTGTTATAAGGTTGAAGTTCAAAACACTCAAGAACCTAGTCAACAAATATCAATAGCGAGGTAAAACATAACATGAGAACATAAATAGGCAAGTAAGTTAACTATAAAATGAGAAAGAAAGAAAAAAAATCAATGTTAAAAGGAACATGTAATGAAGAGAAGAATGAAAATACAACAAAACTCTAAAACTCTAAAGCCAAAGCCTAAATGAAGAGAAGAATGCCTTCTTCCACACACAACAAAAAAAATCACACGATTACAAATTTTTTAACTATATAGACTTATTTGAAAATTGGTTACTATCCAGACCAAATATTATTCTATCGTATATATGCAAGAGGATTTAAGTAGAGACAAGCTTGCCATGGTTAGCTTTATCATCAATAACAAAATTTGCCTTTCTTCTGATGGCTTTATCACCAATAGAAAAATTGCAGGTGATTCATTAGTAAGACATATGGAATAGAAGAATTGCAGCTAACAGAGCTCGATAGGGTGTACGGATGTACCAAATCGGGTGGTCCACCACAGGACCGTGCTCCTCATCAACGAAGAAATCATCATGCGTATTATCCTGTGTTCGAAGACTCAACGGTGGCGATAAGGATCTTCTCCTCCTTCTGAAGATCCTCGCGAAGATTGCACAGCAAATAACAACAAAGAAAGCAGCTCCGATAACGGAGAGAGCAAGGACCAAGTAGCGCGAGAGCACGTGGCTTTTTCCATGGTCTGATGTATTGTCTAAGGGGAGAGGAGGAATCGGTGGTGGTGGCGGTGGCGGTGGTTGGGAATAATAGTAGTTAGGGGTGTTCAAAACCGATCCGGACCGAACTAAACCGACAGACCGAACCAAAATAACCGAAAACCGAATAAGCCGAAAACCAAAAAAACCAAAAAAAATCTTATTTTGCTGTTTTTTTGTGTTTCGATTTGGTTTTCGGTTTTGACCATGAAAACCCGAACCGAACCGAATCGAACCGGTTTGGCGAAACCCTAAAAATTACTAACCCCATCCCCCCAGACGAATGAAACGAGTGCTGCTGCAGTGCTGCGCGAGTGTGCATTGATAAACCACTATTTTATGGTTTATAATGTGTTTAATTGTGTGGTTTTATCATGATCTTTACCCACTTATTCATATAATTAGCATGCATTTATATTTCCTTCATAAAATTATTACATGATTGGAAACTTACTTCCTAGAGACTTTTAATTAGGTATTTTAATTCTCCTTTATCCCATTCGATGCCGTGATCTGCGTGTTAAGTGTTTCATGCTTTATAAGGCATGAATGAATTGGAGATTGGAAAGGAAGTTTGCAAAAATGGAAGGAATACAAGAAATTAAGGAGATGACCAGCGAGAAGTGACGCGGCCGCATGCCTCACGCGACCGCGCAAAAGAGAGGAAATCGCAGTGACTCAGCCGCATGGCTCACGCGACCGTGCGGATTGGAAAAGCATAAGTGACGCGGAGGCATAAACGACGCGCCCGCGTGGGAAAGCAAAACGCCGAATGACGCGTCCGCATGAATGACGTGACTGCGTGGCGTGCGCGATCTGTAGAATTTCAGAAGTCGCTGGCAGAGTTTCTAGGCTGGATTTCAACCCAGTTTTCGGCCCAGAAACACAGACTAGAGCCAGGGAACATGCAGAAACAGAGGGGACACAATTCATTCTGCATAATTTTTAGTTTTAGATCTGGATTTACTCCTCCCCTAGGTTTTTCACTCACTTGAGCATTCATAATTATGATTGGAAGATTTTGGCTTTAGCTTTTGAGAAGAGTCTACCTCCGGTACTAGTCATCTTATTTTGTTATTTACTTTTTATATTTATTCTTCCATATTCTTAATCCCTCTAGAGTTGACATTGGATTATTTCTACAAGTTATTAATATAGACTATTTTTATTTTCAATTAATCTTTTATTGTTATTTATCATGTCTTCTTTTATTTTCACCATTAATTCTGTGAAATTTATAATTATGATGAGTTAGTAGTTCCATGACTTGATTGGGGGATGATTGAAAGGAACCCCTGAGTTGAATTACTCAAGAGAGAAATTATAATTGGATTTACTGTTGAATCACCCTCTAATCATTAACTCTAGTCCTTCCCAAGGGAGAGGATTAGGACTTATGACTAAAAACAGATTTCCAACTTGCTTGACTTTCCCTTACCTAGTAAGGGTTAACTAAGCAGAGCGACTTCCAATTATTAATTAATCTTGAGAGTATTTCAACAAGAATAGGGCTTCCAACTAATATACCCCCAGTCAAGGCTTTTATTTAAAATTAGTAAAATTCTCTAGATTAATTCCCTGCTTATCAACTAAACCATTTTTGAAAACGCCCGATTGATAAAATAGCACATCTCCTTGCAACTCGTTGGGAGACGACCTGGGATTCATACTCCCAGTATTTTAATTTTCAATATTGTGACAACCCCTTTTAAATTGATAAGCGGATTTTCGGCTGGTTAAGGACTGTACTTGCAACGTGTCCATATTAATAAAGTCTTAACTCGCCAATTTCTGCCACGTCAATTTTTGGCGCTATTGCCGGGGAGTTGCGACAGTGTGCTAGTTTATTGATTGGCATTTATTTAATTGTAATTTTTCTTTTTAATTTTGTTACCATGAGCTGTACGTTTCTCTTGTTAAATGACGCGTTCACTTCCTTATCCAAGCTTGCCAGCATTTGACCCTGAGATTGAGAGAACTATTTCACGTTTAAGGCAAGCTCAATGTCGGCGAGTCCTCTTTGAGGACGAACCTGAACCGTCATCTAAGGAAGAAACAAGCTCCCTTTCTACTGATCCAGTTGATTTACGTGCAGGCGACATGGTAGCGCCTAGGAGAGTCACTATTCAGGAGGAAGGAGCCCCTGATTTTACGCTCCAGCCATTCCAGGAACACCACCCAACAGTAGCTGTCGATTTTGAAATAAAGTCTTCACTACTCAACTTGATGCCCAAGTTTCATGGCTTACCTGCTCAAGAGCCTATCAAACACCTGAGGGATTTTTAGTCTGCTTGTTCTACTGTCAAGCATAATGGCACTGATGAAATCTCCATTCTGTTAAAAGCCTTCCTATTCTCTCTTGAGGGAAAGGCAAGAGAGTGGTACTACACTCAACCCAGAACAACTGTATCCAACTGGGATACACTTAGAAGAGAATTTTTGAAGAAATTCTTTCCAGTTGAAGTTGCCGATAAACTGAGGAAAGACAAGTCCATGATCGTTCAGGATGAATCTGAAACTCTCTATGAATACTTGGAACACTTCAATAATCTTCTAAAAGCATGTCCGCACCATATGATTGACAAGATAGTGTTGCTCGGTTACTTTACACAGGGCTTGAAATCTCAAGATAGAACCACATTGGAAGGTGCTAGCAATGGGTCTATGAAAAAGTACAAGACTACAGAAGAAGCATGGCAATTGATCAGTGACTTAGCCGAATCTACCAGAAATCACAGACAGAAACAAGGCCGGTCAAGAGCTGTTGTAGAGGTATCCACTAGTAAAGAGACTGCTGCTATAGCTCAGAGCTTATGTGAAATGACTAACTTGCTGAAGCAGATGCAGCTAAATCAACAACAACCACAACAAGCTCAGCCATCTACACCACAGCACAACCAGCAGTTGGTTCCACAAAGAGTATGCGAAATTTGTGCAGATTACAGTCACTATACTGATGAGTGTCCGTAACTCCAACCAGAAGACAACACTGTAGCAGCCACTCATAACTTTCATGACTGCCCCAATCAAGGGTACAATCAAGGTGGCGACTATAACCAAGGATGGCAGGATAACTCTAACTAAGGCTGGAGAGATAATTCTAACCAGGGTTGGAGGCATAATCATAACAGAAGAGGCAGAGATAATGATGAGCGGATATTTTGTACGCTTTTTGGGGGTAATTTCATGTAGATTTTAGCATGTTTCAGTTAGTTTTTAATAAAATAATATTAGTTTTTAGGCAAAAATCATATTTCTGGACTTTACTATGAGTTTGTGTGTTTTTCTGTGATTTCAGATATTTTCTGGCTGAAATTGAGGGAGTTGAGCAAAAATCTGACTTAGGCTGAAAAAGGACTGCTGATGCTGTTGGATCCTGACCTCCCTGCACTCGAAATGGATTTTCTGGAGCTACAGGAGTCCAATTGGCGCGCTCTCAACGGCGTTGGAAAGTAGACATCCAGGGCTTTCCAGCAATATATAATAGTCCATACTTTGCGC
>NC_029781.3:73973701-73974745 GCF_000817695.3 Arachis duranensis
TGGAGAAGGTGATGATCCGTGACACTCATCACCTTCCTCAATCCATGAACGTGTGCCTGACAACCACCTCCGTTCTACATCAGATTGAATGAATATCTCTTAGATTCCTTAATCAGAACCTTCGCGGTATAAGCCGGATTGATGGCGGCATTCATGAGAATTCGGAAAGTCTAAACCTTGTCTGTGGTATTCCGAGTAGGATTCTGGGATTGAATGACTGTGACGAGCTTCAAACTCCTGAAGGCTGGGCGTTAGTGACAGACGCAAAAGAATCAATGGATTCTATTCCAACCTGATTGAGAACCGACAGATGATTAGCCGTGCTGTGACAGAGCATAGGAACGTTTTTACTGAGAGGATGGGAAGTAGCCACTGACAATGGTGACGCCCTACATGCAGCTTACCGTAGACGTGCTTTACAAACAATTGAGTTAAATATTAAATTGCAGGAATTCAGAGGACAAAGCATCTCCAAAACTCCAACATATTCCCCATTACTGCACAACAAGTAACGCTATTATTCTCTATTATTTTAACTTACAATTTTAAATACTTTGACTTCTTACAATTAAATCCAAATCACCTTATTGACTTCCTGACTAAGATCAATAAAATAAACATTGATTTCTTCATACCAATAATCTCCGTGGGATCGACCCTTACTCACGTAAGGTATTACTTGGACGACCCAGTGCACTTGCTGGTTAGTTGTGCGAATCACAAATTCGTGCACCAAGTTTTTGGCGCCGTTGCCGGGGATTATTGAGTTTGGACAATTGAAGGCTTATTTTATTTCTTAGATTAGGAATAATTTGTTTTTATAGAGTCATTAAGTTTTGATAGGATAGTTTCTTTTCAAAAATTTCTTTTCAAAAAAATTATTTTTCTTAATTAAGTGTTAATTTTTCATGAGTTTAGTGTCTTATTTTAAGTTTGGTGTTAATTGCATATTTGATATTTTTCTTTAAATTTTCGACTTGTGTTCTTTGTTCTTCATTGATCTTCAAGCTTTTCTTGGTTATTTTTCTTGTTTGATCTTGAGTT
>NC_029781.3:73979274-73980222 GCF_000817695.3 Arachis duranensis
ATTGCTACATTCCAAACTATAAATTCCAATCTTGTATTCCATTACAACAGTAAGTATGAATGGACAAGACAAGAGGACTCTGGGGTCATATGCTAACCCCACTACTGTTTCATATGGGAGTAGTATCTGTATACCCTCCATTGGAGTTAGTAGCTTTGAGCTGAATCCTCAGCTCATTATCATGGTGCAGCAAAACTGCCAGTATTCTGGTCTTCCACATGAAGAACCTACAGAGTTTCTGGCACAATTTCTGCACATTGCTGATACAGTACATGATAAGGAAGTAGATCAGGATGTCTACAGATTATTACTGTTTCCATTTGCTGTAAAAGATCAAGCTAAGAGGTGGTTAAATAACCAGCCTAAGAACAGCATAAAAACATGGAAACAGCTGTCAGAAAAATTCCTGAATCACTATTTCCCTCCCAAACGGATGACACAGCTAAGGCTAAACATCCAAGGCTTCAAACAAGGAGATAATGAATCCCTTTATGATGCCTGGGAAAGATACAGAGAGATGCTAAGAAAATGCCCCTCTGAAATGTTTTCAGAATGGGTGCAATTAGACATCTTCTATTATGGGCTTACAGAAAAAGCTCAGATTTCTCTAGACCACTCAGCTGGTGGATCTATACATATGAGAAAAACAATTGAAGAAGCTCAAGAGCTTATTCATACAGTTGCCAGAAATCAGCATCTGTACCTAAGCAGTGAATCTTCCATGAAAGAAGAAGCTAAAACAGTGACTGCAGAACTCAGTCCGGTGGATCAGGCTAATGAAATTAATCAACAACTGGACTTTCTAACTCAGCAGCTAGCCGAATTCAAGGAAATACTACAGGAAACAAGAATGGCTAACAGGAACATGGAAGTGCAATTAAAACAGACAGAAAAGCAACTGTCAAAACAAATAACAGAAGAATGCCAAGCAGTTCAATTAAGAAGTGG
>NC_029781.3:73984100-73986019 GCF_000817695.3 Arachis duranensis
AAAGTTCTGCTATTTAATTCAAGGCTCAAATTATTCCCTGGGAAATTAAAATCCCGGTGGAGAGGTCCATATGTAATCACAAGCGTATCACCATATGGATACATAGAACTTCAGGATAGTGACTCTAACAAAAAGTTAATTGTTAATGGACAAAGAGTTAAACACTATCTTGAAGGTAATTTCGAGCAAGAATGCTCAAGACTGAGACTTAATTGAAGATCAGTAATAGTCCAGCTAATGACATTAAAGAAGCGCTTGCTGGGAGGCAACCCAGCCATTTACAAAGTTTATTTACTAATTAAATAAATTTTCTTTTCTTTACAGGTTTAAGTCCAAGTATCTTCAAGGGTGAAATAGCAATTGGTTGAAGTCACAAAGTTACAGGGAAATTTGGAAGCTCACTGGCGTGAAAAAGCCAATAAGAAATACTTTGGGCAGTAAGGGTAGCCTTCTGGGCGTTAAACGCCAGAAAGGAGCATCTTCTGGGCGTTAAACGCCAGAAAGATGCACCTTCTGGGCGTTTAACGACAGTCTGCTAGCATTCTGGGCGTTCAGAAAAACGCCCAGTGACAAAGGACTTCCTGGCGTTCAACGCCAGAAAGAAGCACCAGATGGGCGTTGAACGCCCAGGAGAAGCAACATGTGGGCGTTAAACGCCCAAAACATGCACCATGTGGGCGTTTAACGCCAGGATGGTGAGAGAAGGTACAAATTCGTTTTTCTTTGTATTTTTTCAAAATTTTTATGTTTCAATTCATGATTTCTTGCATAAACATATTTCAAATTATCACTTTCAATTCCAAAAGTTTTTATCCTAATTTCTAAAATCCTTTTTTCAAAAATATTAAATATATCTTAATCCATAAAGCCAATTGGCTTTCCAATCCAATCCATCATCTTCTCAAATTTGTTTCCAACACATCAATTATTTTTTTTAAAATCTTTTTCAAAATTAAATTTCAAATCTATCTTTCAAAATTATAATTCATATATTTTTCTTTTCAAAAATTATATCTTTTTCTAATCATATCTTTTAAAATCATATCTTCTATCTTATCTCTTTCTTATTTTTCGAAAAATCTCCCACCCCCCTCCCTACATATTGTATTCGGTGGCCTCCTCCTCATCATCATCCAACACTTGCTCTCCTCCTTTCCCTCTTCTTTCTTCTCTCTTGCTTGAGGACAAGCAAAGCTTTAAGTTTGGTGTATTTCATCCGTGATCACAAAAACATACCCACTCAAGATCATGGCTCCTAAAGGGAAACAACCCAACCCAAGAGGCAAGAAAGAAAGCACTCCAAAGCCACTTTGGAATCAAGGGAAGTTCTTAACTAAAGAACATTCAGACCATTACTACAAGATAATGAGTCACAGATCCGTGATCCCGGAAGTCAGATTTGATCTGAAAGAAGATGAATATCCGGAGATCCAAGAGCAAATTCGAAACAGGAATTGGGAAATTCTGGCCAATCCTGAAACGAAAGTGGGAAAGAACATGGTCCAGGAATTTTATGCTAATCTATGGCAGACAGAAAGGCAAAGAATCATTGGAGCTGCTCTCTTTGACCATAAGACTGTAGTCAGAGGAAAGATCATTCATACCAACTCTGACAGGATCAGGGAGATATTTAAGCTTCCTCAACTGAAAGACGACCCAGACTCCTTCAATAGGAGAATGATGAGGGTCAATAAAGGGCTGGACAAGGTTCTGGAGGACATATGCATCCCTGGAGCCAAGTGGACTACCAGCACGACTGGCATCCCAGTTCAACTCAAAAGAGAAGATCTAAAACCAGTAGCCAGAGGCTGGCTGGATTTTATTAGTCGTTCCATATTGCCCACCAACAACCATTCTGAAGTTACCATCAAAAGAGCTGTCATGATTCACTGCATCATGTTGGGAAAAGAAGTAGAAGT
>NC_029781.3:73986502-73987141 GCF_000817695.3 Arachis duranensis
ATGGATAGGAGGGCCCAAGGAAATAAAATCCAGGCCTAAGCGGCTAACTCAAGCTGTCCCTAACCATGTGCTTGTGTCATGAAGGTCCATGTGAAAAGCTTGAGACTGAGTGGTTAAAGTCGTGATCCAAAGCAAAAGAGTGTGCTTAAGAGCTCTGGACACCACTGACTGGGGACTCTAGCAAAGCTGAGTCATAATCTGAAAAGGTTCACCCAGTTATGTGTCTGTGGCATTTATGTATCCGGTGGTAATACTGGAAAACAAAGTGCTTAGGGCCACGGCCAAGACTCATAAAATAACTGTGTTCAAGAATCAACATACTACACAAGAGAGTCAATAATACTATCTGAATTCTGAGTTCCTAAGGATGCCAATCATTCTGAAAATTTAAAGATACAGGGAGATGCCAAAACTGTTCAGAGAGAAAAAGCTACAAGCCCCACTCATCTAATAAGAATCTGAGCTTCATTTAAAACTCGAGAATATTATTACTTCTTTATTTTTGTTAAAACCTATTTTATTTATCTAGTTGCTTGAGGACAAGCAACAGTTTAAATTTGGTGTTGTGATGAGCGGATATTTTGTACGCTTTTTGGGGGTAATTTCATGTAGATTTTAGCATGTTTCAGTTAGTTTTTA
>NC_029781.3:73988004-73990034 GCF_000817695.3 Arachis duranensis
TGTGGTATTCCGAGTAGGATTCCGGGATTGAATGACTGTGACGTGCTTCAAACTCCTGAGGGCTGGGCGTTAGTGACAGACACAAAAGAATCAATGGATTCTATTCCAACCTGATTGAGAACCGACAGATGATTAGCCATGCTGTGACAGAGCATAGGAACGTTTTCACTGAGAGGATGGGAAGTAGCCACTAACAATGGTGACGCCCTACATGCAGCTTACCATAGACGTGCTTTACAAACAATTGAGTTAAATATTACATTGCAGGAATTCAGAGGACAAAGCATCTCCAAAACTCCAACATATTCCCCATTACTGCACAACAAGTAACGCTATTATTCTCTATTATTTTAACTTACAATTTTAAATACTTTGACTTCTTACAATTAAATCCAAATCACCTTATTGACTTCCTGACTAAGATCAATAAAATAAACATTGATTGCTTCATACCAATAATCTCCGTGGGATCGACCCTTACTCACGTAAGGTATTACTTGGACGACCCAGTGCACTTGCTGGTTAGTTGTGCGAATCACAAATTCGTGCACCAGATAACAATGGAAATCAGAGGTGGAATAACAATAACAACTTCAGACAGCAGAATCAGAATCAGGCCTACGGAGCACCTCATCTCAGACAGCCTCAAAATTCTCAGCAAACCTCTGAGATCACTTATCCCTTTTCATCCCCTAATGATGAGTTACTACAAGCCATTGGTCAGAGACAACAGGCTATGGAAAATAACTTTAATGCAACTCTGAATGGTTTGACTTCTACTTTGCAAGCCCTTGTCTCACAGGTTGGATCACTGACCAACTCCAACAACCAGTCCTCAAACTCTGGTGGACTCCCCTCTCAACCATTACCCAATCCAAAGGGTGGCATTAATTCCATCACCCTAAGGTCCGGAACCACATTGAAAGAGAGGAATTAGGAGGAGCCAAACCCACCTGAACACGCCTCAGCTGAAGAGGTAGTGGAAATAGAAGATGTTGAAGAAGAGAAGAGCATGCAAGACATGGCTGAAGACGAAGACGCCAAATCACAGAAAGAAGCACCAAAGGGCGCAAACATTATAGAGGACGCCGTTCCTATTCCATTTCCACAACTTGCAAGGAAGCCCAGGAAGCAGTTGGAACCTGATCCCAAAATGGTAGAAATCTTCAAAAAGGTTGAGGTAACTGTTCCACTTTTTATGTCATTCAACAGGTACCTAAATACGCAAAGTTTCTAAAGGATTTATGCATACATAAAGATAAAATTAATGAATTAGAAACTATTCCTTTAGGTAGTTCTATATCTGCTTTAATGGGAAATATACCTGAAAAATGTAGTGACCCAGGCCCATGCATGGTTAACTGTACAATTGGAGGCATGATATTTTCTGACTGCATGTGTGATTTAGGAGCATGTGTTAGTATAATGCCTTTATCTGTATATGATGTTTTGAGGCTCCCTCCCTTAAAAAGGTCGGCAGCTCATTTTGTGTTAGCAGATAAAAGTATTTTTACAGTCGCTGGAGTTGCTGAAGATGTATTACTGGGTATCAATGGTCTCACTTTCCCCATTGATATTTACATCTTGGTGATGCCCCAAAATGACTCAAAGAAGCCATCATCAATCCTACTCGGAAGACCTTTCTTGAAGACCTCGAAGTTCAAATTAGATGCTTTTGCAGGCACATACTCTTTTGAAATAGACGGCCAAGTAGTAAGCTTCAATCTGAATAGAGTTATGAAGCACCTTTCAAAAGAACGTTCTGTCTTCCAGTGTGACATCATAGATGAAACCGTAGCTGAAGTTCACCAGGAAGAGTTTGAAGATAAGTACATAGGACAAGGTCCAAGTGTGGGGAATTCCGAGGACAATGCAGGTACTCTACTACTGCCACCAGTTCCAGATAATCCAGAGCCAGACCATGGACAGAAGTTAGAATTGAAACCCCTCCCCCCACACCTCAAATATGCTTACCTCGAGGACAAGCAGAAGTTTCCAGTTATCATTGCACGGGACCTCACTTCTCAGCA
>NC_029781.3:73990316-73990857 GCF_000817695.3 Arachis duranensis
TGCATATTCATCTTGTTCTTGCATTTTTCGAAAATTCATGCATTCATAGTGTTCTTCATGATCTTCAAGTTGTTCTTGGTAAGTCTTCTTCTTTAAATTCTCTTTAAATTCTTAACGCCTGGAGGGTCTGTATTGATTACAGGCGTCTCAACCAAGCTACTCGTAAGGATCACTACCCTCTTCCATTCATTGATCAAATGCTGGATCGCTTGTCAGGTAAATCACATTATTGCATTTTAGATGGTTACACAGGCTATTTCCAGATTCATATAGCTCCTGAGGATCAGGAAAAGACTACCTTCACCTGTCCTTTTGGGACTTATGCTTACAAGAGAATGCCCTTTGGCCTGTGCAATGCATCAGCTACTTTTCAAAGGTGCATGATGAGTCTTTTCTCTGATCTTATTGAGGACTGTATAGAGGTTTTTATGGATGATTTTAGCGTTTATGGTGATTCTTTTAACCTTTGCTTGGATAGTTTATCTAGAGTATTAGATAGATGTGTCAATACAAACCTTGTATTGAATTTTGAAAAATGTCA
>NC_029781.3:73990985-73999706 GCF_000817695.3 Arachis duranensis
CCTTACCCCTCTTCTGTGAGGGAAGTTCGTTCATTCCTTGGCCATGCAGGTTTCTACCGAAGATTCATTAAGGACTTTAGTAAGGTAGCACTTCCCATATCCAGGTTACTGCAGAAAGATATCGAGTTCGAGTTCAGCGAGGATTGCAAACAAGCGTTTGATAAACTAAAGACCGCCTTGACTCAAGCTCCAATTGTGAGAGGACCTGACTGGAGCCAGCCATTCGAAATCATGTGCGATGCTTCCAACCATGCAGTAGGAGCAGCGCTGGTTCAACGTGAAGGTAAAGATCCTTTTGTCATTGCATATGCGTCTAAGACTTTAGACACTGCTCAGTCTAACTACACTACTACTGAAAAAGAGCTTCTTGCTATTGTTTTTGCTTTGGATAAATTTCGAGTCTATTTACTTGGTACTAAGGTAGTAGTGCATTCAGACCACGCAGCTCTAAAGTATTTATTAGCTAAAAAAGAATCCAAACCAAGGCTTATACGTTGGATACTGCTACTACAAGAATTTGATTTAGAAATAAAGGATAGGAGTGGTAACCAGAATCTAGTGGCAGACCACTTGAGTCGCCTTGAACACATTAAGGATGATTCCACCCCTATAGCTGATAATTTTCCATTTGATAACCTACAAGCAGTATCTGAGGTAGTCCCTTGGTATGCACCTGTAGCTAATTATCTAGTTAGCCGCACTTTTCCTCCACACTTTACTAAGCACCAAAGAGACAAGCTGAAAAGCGAGTCTAAATATTATACATGGGATGACCCATATTTATGGAGATGTGGCGCTGACCAGGTAATTAGAAGGTGTGTGCCTCAATCAGAATTCCAGTCCATTTTAGAGGCCTGTCACTCATCTGAGAGTGGAGGACATTTTGGCCCTCAAAGAACAGCTAGAAAAATCTTAGACTGTGGATTCTGGTGGGCCACTCTTTTTAAAGACGCTGTTGAATTTTGTAAATCTTGTCCCCCATGCCAAAGGTTTGGTAATATATCCCAGAGGGATGAAATGCCTCAACAAACTATGCTTTTCTGTGAAATTTTTTTATGTTTGTGGCATTGACTTCATGGGTCCATTTCCAAATTCTAATGGCCACTTCTATATACTGTTAGCTGTAGACTATGTTTCTAAATGGGTGGAAGCGATTCCTACCCATACTGATGATGCTAACACTGTTGTTTCCTTTGTTAGAAACCACATTATTTGTCGCTTTGGATCACCACGAGCAATCGTGAGCGATCAAGGCACTCATTTTTGTAACATGAGACTAATAGGATTACTGAAGAAGCATGGGATCATTTATAAAATAGCAACAGCCTACCATCCTCAGACTAATGGGCAAGCCGAGGTGTCTAACAGAGAGATAAAGTGCATTTTACAGAAGATAGTCAAACCTCATAGAAGAGACTGGAGCACCAGACTACAAGATGCACTATGGGCATACAGAACAACATACAAGACACCCATTGGGATGAGTCCTTTTTGTTTAGTCTATGGAAAGGCTTGTCATCTTCCAGTTGAGGTGGAGCACAAAGCTTTTTGGGCAGTAAAGGAATGCAACATGGGATTTGAGAAAGCCGGAGCTGAAAGGAAGTTGCAATTGCAAGAATTGGAGAGCCATCGCCTAAAAGCTTATGAGAACTCTAGACTGTACAAAGAGAAAATAAAGGCTGTACATGATCAACACATCAAGAAAAAGGAGTTCCAACCTGGGGATTTGGTCCTTCTTTACAACTCTAGACTGAGGCTCATGCCAGGCAAACTGCGATCAAGGTGGGAAGGTCCATATAGAGTCGAGAGGGCTGAGCCATACGGAGTTTTCCATCTAAGTCACCCTTCAAGCTCTGAACTCATCAAGGTTAATGGACATCGTTTGAAGCTCTACCATGGTGAGAAGGCGACGAAAAACAAGGAGTTAGAGATCTTCCTCCTGGAGGATCCACTCGCAACTGAAAACTGAGCTACTGAAGCGTCCAACTTAAGGACGTTAAAGCAAAGTGCTAGGTGGGAGACAACCCACTACGGTATGATTGTTCCTCTTCTTCTCCTTCTCTTCTCTCATGTATAACTCTTCTCCATACTACTGCCCATATCTTGCACCTCATCTGCATACTGCATTAACATAAAAAAAATCGCAACGCGACTGCATCATTGACGCGTCCGCGTCGCAGGTGGATCCGAGAGTATAAGAGAGCGAACAGAGAGTCACGCAGGAGCATGGCTGGAGGCATGCCTTTGGCATAAATCATCACACGCGACCGCGTCGCTGACGCATCCACGTCAAGTGCAAACATTGGCCTCCCACGCGTTCGCGTCACTCACGCGGCCACGTGCCATGGAATTCGACGTAAAAAGGGTGCACGATCGAAAGTTGTGCTAGAGTGGTGCTAGATTAGTGCTGAACACACAACTTCTTCCCACGCGGACGCATGGCTCACGCATCCGCGTTATATCCTTCTAATGGCCACTCACGCGATCGCATGACCCACGCGATCGCGTCACCCAAAATTTGGCAAAAATAAAAATTCGAACAGAGAATTGTGCGAGCGCGAGGCTGCCCTCGCGCCAGTAGTATAACATGTGTGACGCGATCGCGTGACTGACGCGTCCGCGTCAATTCACTTAATGCGTATTCGCGTGAATGCGTCACTCATGCATCTGCGTCGCTTGCGCCGCACAGCTTATCCTAATTTGCCACACATCTTATCTTTCTCTTCCCCAAATCCTCCTTTTTCTTTTCCCTCCTTCTTTCTTTCTTCCCCTTTCTTCCTTCTTCCCTCCTTCTCACTTTCTATTTTTTCTCTCTCTCACCACCATTATCAAGGTTTTTCTTTTCTTCTTCCCTCCTTACTTTTCTATTCTTCTTCTTTAATTATGTTTTCTTCTTCCTTTCTCTTTCTTTTTACTTTCATTGCATATGTTTTCTTTTTCTTTCCTTTTTATTGGTGTGGAAATTTATTTGGTCATTGTGGATTGTTGCAAAATTGTTTGGTAATTATATTTTTAAAAGGTTGCTTGCATGTTTAATTTATTATTTTTATTGGATTATTTACCATGCATGCTATGTGTTTGTGAAAAAGCACATATGGCATCATGCACTTTTCTACATTATTCTATTCTACTATTCAATGCCTGCTTTTCACAAATTCCCTTAACTATTGTATTAATTGAATTTAATTGTCAATAAAAACGTGATAGTTTGTTACGAAGTGATGCTTGATCTATGCTACTCATGCCTTTGCCGGCATGCCAATAAACATCTTGCATCTACTTACCCTATCGTGCACTTATTCTATTTCCTTTGATGAACTTTTCACATGTTGTCATGACCATGTGTTCACTTCATTCATCTTTACCGTGCACTGATTATCACTCATTCAATCCCCTTCCTTGTTCTATCTCTTTAGATTTAATTTACTTTCTCTTCCCTTTTTCAGAATGGCCACCAAAAAAGGCAAAGAGAAAGCTACCCCTAAACCCATAGCAAGGAAAGGAACGAAGAGAGCATTAGTGGCAGAGCCTTCTTCAACTGCAGTTAAGCCCTCAACAAAAAGAATTAAAAGGATTATCAAAGTTGATGAATAGGAGAGAGCCTTCCCAGCAAAGGACACTGCACGATTTCCAAATCGCTACTGTGAGCAGATGTTTCCTATTTTGGCAACTCGTAATTACAACAATGAACACCTTCTTATCCTTCCGCCTCGTATTGCTGAATTTGTGGAGCCACAAATTGCACTAAGACATTGGGGATTCCTACAGAGACAGCCACGATAGGTTAATCTTTCTTGGGTTGTTGAGTTCTACTCCAACTTCCACCTGCCAACCCTGCAGTCTGTCTATATACGTCAGAAGCAAGTCCCTATTACAGAAGAAGCCATTCAGCGAGCCTTAGATCTTCCACCTGCTCCAGAAGGATTGGATGCCTTTCAGAAAGCCGCAATCAAGTGCCAGGCATACACCTTTGACTGGGATGCTGTTCTCAGAGTTATCGCTCAACCTGGCAGTAAATGGATCTTCGGATACCATCATTCCCGTCCTAAGGGAATCTCGGCTTCCGCACTTACCTTAGAGGCTCACGTATGGGCACAGATTATGTCTCATTACGTCTTCTCGAGTACTCATGAGTCCTCCTTCACGGCAGACATGGCCGTTCTACTATGGTGCATCCTCATAGACTAGCCTCTAAATTTACCGAGACATATCCAGAATGCTATGGAACACGTGCAGATCGCGGGCAACCTACCTTTCCCCGCCTTGGTCTCTGATCTTATCTCAGCAGCCGGAGTATCCTACAGAGCTGGAGACACCAAAGCCATTCTTCCACGGGATGATCAGTATGTCCCTAACGAGAGATATCTCAGGCCACAATTTGCCACTACCAGCCAGTCCACAGAGGATGCTGCAGCTCCTCCACCATCTACTAGTCAGCTGCTGCACCAAATACTGAAGCGATTGGACCAACAAGAAAAGAAAGCAAAGCTCCGAGAACGCTGCAACCACCGCCGTTTCAAACACCTCAAGGAGCTACTTACAGGCAATCACAGACCCGATGACGATCCAGGCACTCGGGACTCCACTTCTTTCACCAGCACAGGGAGCCATGACGGTCCCGACTGTGGAGACACTGCCACCAGCCCACCACTGTTCCTGACAGATGGCACCGAGGACGGTGCAAATCCTTAAGTATGGAGAGGTCGGTTAGTACCTGACATCTGGAGGTAATTTTTCTTCCCTAAACACCAATAAATTATGATATTTAGTTAGTTTTTCTTTCTTTTGTAGAATAGGATAAATTACATAATAATAGATTAGTTGCATGCATGTTCTACTTGATTGAAAAAACAATAAGTTTCTTCTAAAACTCTATCTTTGGAACAAAATTTCACTAATTTTAATTAAAACTCTTATGTTAAATTTACTTGAAGTTGTATTTGGAACATGACTTTTAAAGTTAAAGAACACACAACCTGTGAGAATTGAGCCTTTATGCATGGTTACATTATTTAACCATATTTGTTTTTTTCTTGTGTGTTTACTTCTCTATGATTGTAACCTATATCTTGTTCCATCCTATATGTCCAATGTTTAATATATTTACATGCTACATATGATTGAGGCCATTAATTGTTTAGCTCACTTATCCAAATTAAGCCTACCCTTTCAATTACCTTTGTTAGCCACTTTGAGCCTTTAAATCTCATTTGTTCTATAATTTACCACATTACTAGCCTTAAGCGGAAAAACAATTATATATCCCAATTTGAATCTTTAGTTAGCTTAAGATAGAATTGTGTGTGCTAATTAAGTATGGAAAATTGTGGGAACAAAAGATAATAAGGGGATATGTTATGATAATATAATGGGAATTTGGACACCTACTCATGTGAAACTATGAAAATCAAAAATTCATGTGCATTGATAAGCTATGTTTAAAAAAAATATTCAATAAATAAATAAGAGAACAAAATTACCCCAATGTTGAGTTAAGAATTCAAAGGTCAATGCATGTATGATAGAATTAAAATAAACAGTTGATACATGAGTATGGAATGTGAAAGAGAATTCTGGGTAGCTAGGTATGAGCTCCATAGTTATATAAAATATATAGGTTATGTTAGAGTTTGAGTTAATTAAAGATTCAATTTATAAGCTCACTTAACCATATATGTATTCTTACCCTTATCTTGGCCCCATTACAACCTTGAAAAGACCTCATGATGCTGCATTGGTATATTAAATATTTTTGGATGGTTAGGAGAAGAACGAAATTTAGGGAGCATGATTAGAGAAGGATAGAGTGATTACCCTATACACTGGAGAGATTAGAATATACATACATCATCAGTGAGGGTTCAATGCTTAAAATTCTATGTTCCCTGCTTTCATGAGCTACCTTCTTGCCTCTTTATCTGTTCTTACTATATGAGAATTGAATTAGTGGAGCTTGATTTGTAATTATTTTGAAGAGCTTATTTATTCTTGATCAAGTGGACAAGAATCATATAGTTACATTCACATATATAGGTTGCATTGCATTACATGAGTTTTTTCATGTTCCTACTAATTTATTTTATCTCCTTCAACTAAGCATAGGGACATGCTAATGTTTAAGTGTGGGGAGGTTGATAAACCACTATTTTATGGTTTATAATGTGTTTAATTATGTGGTTTTATCATGATCTTTACCCACTTATTCATATAATTAGCATGCATTTATATTTACTTCCTAAAATTATTACATGATTGAAAACTTACTTCCTAGAGACTTTTAATTAGGTATTTTAATTCTCCTTTATCCCATTCGATGCCGCGATCTGTGTGTTAAGTGTTTCAGGCTTTATAGGGCATGAATGAATTGGAGATTGGAAAGGAAGTTTGCAAAAATGGAAGGAATACAAGAAATTAAGGAGATGACCAGCGAGAAGTGACGCGGCCGCATGGCTCACGCGACCGCGCGAAAGAGAGGAAATCGCAGTGACGCGACCGCGCGGATTGGAAAAGCATAAGTGACGCGGAGGCATGGACGACGCGCCCGTGTGGGAAAGCAAAACGCCGAATGACGTGTCCGCATGAATGACGCGACCGCGTGGCGTGCGTGATCTGCAGAATTTTAGAAGTCGCTGGCAGAGTTTCTGGGCCGGATTTCAACCCAGTTTTCAGCCCAGAAACACAGACTAGAGCCAGGAAACATGCAGAAATAAAGGGGACACAATTCATTCTGCATAATTTTTAGTTTTAGATCTGGATTTACTCCTCCCCTAGGTTTTTTACTCACTTGAGCATTCATAATTAGGATTGGAAGATTTTGGCTTTAGCTTTTGAGAAGAGTCTACCTCCGGTACTAGTCATCATAGCTTGTTATTTATTTTTCATTTACTCTTCCATATTCCTAATTTTTCCAGTAGTCCTTCCCAAGGGAGAGGATTAGGACTTATGACTAGAAACAGATTTCCAACTTGCATGACTTTCCTTTACCTAGTAAGGGTTAACTAAGCAGAGTGACTTCCAATTATTAATTAATCTTGAGAGTATTTCAACAAGAATAGGGCTTCCAACTAATCTACCCCCAGTCAAGGCTTTTATTTAAATTAGTAAAATTCTCTAGATTAATTCCCTGCTTATCAAATAAACCATTTTTGAAAACACCCGATTGATAAAATAGCACATCTCCTTGCAACTCGTTGGGAGACGACCTGGGATTCATACTCCCAGTATTTTAATTTTCAATATTGTGACAACCCCTTTTAAATTGATAAGCGGATTTTCAGCTGGTTAAGGACTGTACTTGCAACGTGTCCATATTAATAAATTCTTAACTTGCCAATTTCTGCCACGTCAATCCAGTGCCCTAACCCCCAAATCCCCAATCCAAACTAGCTCAGTATCTCTCTCTTCTCCAAATGTCTCCCTCTGCGCGACCCACATCCTTGAGTCTCCACACCTGCAAGGTTGCGACACCCACGTTCCTCCCAAGTCTCACCACCGTGAAGCCTTCCTCCGAATCCCAACGCCGAAGCCTTTCTTTTCGCGGACAGAGCAGAGATTCTCCCAAGTCCCACCACCGCGAAGCCTTCCTCTTCAAGCCAGCACGCCACCCTCTGACCCATCAGGCCAGCAACATGCCACCACCCACTGACTCAACAGTGCAGAGCACCACGCCAGTGAGACACCACGAACTAGTAGCGTTTCTCTCCTTCTACGTATTTGAAGCTAATTAGACATATTGGGTTTATAATTATGAAATAGTTAGGGTTTTATTTTGTTAATTATAATTTCTATTATTCTGAGTTGCTGGATTTGTTTAGGGTTTTATTAGTTTCTTGTTAATAACTTTGATTCTATGTTTTTGAGTTGCTGGGTTCAAATTTGCTTGTTTTGCTTAGTTCAAATTCTATGATTCTCTGATTCTGTGATTCTGATTCTGTGAATATGTGATTCTAAATTGATTTTTGGTTTTTTGCATTTATTTTGCTTGTTTTGAAATTTTGTTAATCATACTGATGAGTTACTATGTAATTTCACTAATTTTTGTTCAATAATCATTGCTTCATTGTTGCTGTTTATTGGTATTGTTTACTTTATTGTTGGTATTCTTGTTTGTTGATTCATTATTGCTCTTGCTTAGCACTATTTCGGTTTTTTCTTCTTCCTTCCTTGAATATGTTTCACTTCTATTTCACTGCTGCTGATGAGCGGATAATTTATACGCTTTTTGGCATTGTTTTCATATAGTTTTTAGTAAGTTTAAGCTACTTTTAGGGATGTTTTCATTAGTTTTTATGTTAAATTCACATTTCTGGACTTTACTATGAGTTTGTGTGTTTTTCTGTGATTTCAGGTAAATTCTGACTGAAATTGAGGGATTTGAGCAAAACTCTGAAGAAGGCTGACAAAAGGACTGCTGATGTTGTTGGAATCTGACCTCCCTGCACTCGAAATGGATTTTCTGGAGCTACAGAACTCCAATTGGCGCGCTCTCAACGGCGTTGGAAAGTAGACATCCAGGGCTTTCCAGCAATATATAATAGTCCATACTTTATTCGAAGAATGACGACGTAACTTGGCGTTAAACGCCAAGTACACGCTGCTGTCTGGAGTTAAACGCCAGAAAAACGTCATGATCCAGAGTTGAACGCTCAAAACACGTCATAACTCGAAGTTCAACGCCAAGATATGCCTTAGCACGTGAATTCATCAAGCTCAGCCCAAGCA
>NC_029781.3:74001005-74001990 GCF_000817695.3 Arachis duranensis
TGACGGTTCATCTTGTTGCTCAGATTAGGTAATTTTCTTTTCAAAAATCTTTTTCCAAAATTTTTCTTTTATTTTTCGTTTTTGTAAACTTTATTTTCGAAAAAATTAATAAAAATACAAAAAAATTAGAAAATCATAAAAATCAAAAATATTTTGTGTTTCTTGTTTGAGTCTTGTGTTGATTTTTAAGTTTGGTGTCAATTGCATGCTTTTAAAAATTTTTCTTGCATTTTTCGAAAATCTCATGCATTCATAAGTGTTCTTCATGATCTTCAAGTTGTTCTTGACAAGTCTTCTTGTTTGATCTTGATGATTTCTTGTTTTGTGTTGTTTGTTGTTTTTCATGTGCACTTTTGCATTCATATTTTTCATGCATTAAAGATTTCTAAGTTTGATGTCTTGCATGTTTTCTTTGCATCAAAAATTTTTCAAAATTATGTTCTTGATGTTCATCATGATCTTCAAAGTGTTCTTGGTGTTCATCTTGACATTCATAGCATTCTTGCATGCATCTTGTGTCTTGATCCAAAATTTTCATGTTTTGGGTCATTTTTTGTGTTTTTCATTCAAAATTTGATTTCAAAAATATTTCTTCCTTATTTTCCTCCAAAATTTCGAAATTTTGGGATTGACTTGGTCAAAAATTTTTAAAATTAGTTGTTTCTCACAAGTCAAGTCAAAATTTCAATTTTAAAAATCTTATCTCTTCAAAATCTTTTTCAAAAATCATATCTTTTTCATTTTTTTATATAATTTTCGAAAATTTCAAAATTATTTTTCAAAATATTTTCAAAAATCTTTTTCTTATCTTTATATCAAATTTTCGAAATTAGCTAACAATTAATGTGATTGGTTCAAAAATTTGAAGTTTGTTACTTTCTTGTTAAGAAAGGTTTAATCTTTAAATTCTAGAATCTTATCTTGTAGTTTCTTGTTAGTTAAGTAATTTTTAAAATTAAATCTTTTTCAAAATATCTTTTTCAAA
>NC_029781.3:74004971-74006111 GCF_000817695.3 Arachis duranensis
AAAACAGCAGAAGAAACAGCACACCCTGGAGGAAGAGCTTACTGGCATTTAAACGCCAGTAAGGAGCATCTGGCCGGCGTTCAACGCCAGAACAGAGCACCATTCTGGCGCTGAACGCCCAAAACAAGCAACAACCTGGCGTTAAACGCCAGGATGGTGCACAGAGAGGACAAACTGGCGCTGAACGCCAGAAACAAGCATGAAACTGGCGTTCAACGCCAGAAACATGCATCACATGGGCGTTGAACGCCCAGAACATGCACCAATGGGCGTTTAAATGCCAGAATGGTGTGCCAAGGCTTTTTACATGCCTATTTGGTGCAGGGATGGAATTCCTTGACACCTCAGGATCTGTGGACCTCACAGGATCCCCACTTACCTCGCCCTCTCCCTTTCCATTCATGATCATCCCTTCTGTTTTTCATTCACCACCTGCTGCTACCTATTCCACCCCATACACCCCACCTACCTTTACAATTTAACTTCTCTTCCCCACCCAATCCCACCCATATAGCCGAATCCATCTCCCCTCACTCACCTCCATTATCTTCTTCTTCTTCTTCTCTTCTTTCTTTTCTTGCTCGGGGGCGAGCAATATTTTAAGTTTGGTGTGGCAAAAGCATAGCTTTTTTGCTTTTCCATTACCATTAATGGCACCTAAGGCCAGAGAAACCTCAAAGGGAAGACAAAAGCTTCCACCTCTGAGTCTTGAGAGATGGAAAGACTTATATATATAAGCTGGAATAGCTCAGTTGGTTAGAACATGTGGCTGCAAATCAAGAGATCCCTGAGATACCTCAGGGGATAAGTTATCCTCCACACAAATATTGGAGGCAAATAATGTTAAAAACACCAAAATCACTAGGGATCATGCCACAGAAGCAAGGAAAAGACATAAAGAAGCTCAAAAAGCACCATTGGACCTTCAAGAAGGCACCACCCTCACTCAGGTGGATTCATTCCTTGTTCTTTATTTTCTTTTTGTTTTTCGTTTTTAATATTGTGTTTATCTATGTTTTGTGTCTTTACTTCATGATCATTAGTATGTAACCATGCCTTAAAGCAATGAATAAAATCCATTAGTCCTTCACCTCTCTTAAAAGAAAAATGTTTTAATTCAAAAGAACAAGAAGTACATAA
>NC_029781.3:74010950-74011343 GCF_000817695.3 Arachis duranensis
TAACCATGTGCTTGTGGCATGCAGGTCCAAGTGAAAATCTTGAGACTGAGTGGTTAAAGTCGTGATCCAAAGCAAAAGAGTGTGCTTAAGAGCTCTAGACACCACTAACTGGGGACTTTAGCAAAGCTGAGACACAATCTGAAAAGGTTCACCCAGTTATGTGTCTGTGACATTTGTGTATCCGGTGGTAATACTGGAAGACAAAGTGCTTAGGGCCAAGGCCAAGACTCATAAGTAGCTGTGTTCAAGAATCAACATGCTTAACTAGGAAAGTCAATAACACTATCTGAAATTCTAAGTTCCCAGAGACGTCAATCTCTCTAAACTACAAAAGAAAAAGTGAGATGCCAAAACTATTCAGAAGCAAAAAGCTACAAGTCCCGCTCATCTAAT
>NC_029781.3:74012347-74027269 GCF_000817695.3 Arachis duranensis
GTTAGCTGTGCGAGTGACAGCCGCACAGGATATTTCCCCGAGAGGAAGAAAGTAGCCACAGTTGATGGTGAACCCCTATACAAAGCTTGCCATGGAAAGGAGTAAGAAGGATTGAGTAGAAGCAGTAGGAGAGCAGGCGTCCTTGGGCTCTACAGCACCTCCATCCGCTTATCTGAAATTCCTACCAATGAATCTGCATAAGTGTTCTATCCCTCTTTATTATATTCTATTTTATTATTTCTTCTTTAAAATTCGAAAACCCATAAACCAATTTAATCTGCCTAACTGAGATTTGCAAGGTGACCATAGCTTGCTTCATACCAACAATCTCTATGGATTCGACCCTTACTCACGTAAGGTTTATTACTTGGACGACCCAGTACACTTGCTGGTTAGTTGAACGGAGTTGTGAAAATAAACAATGCCCTCAGAGTAAACATCCTACAAGTAGAAAGAACAAGTGATCACAATTTCGTCCACCAGCTGCTATTATTGATTATTGATTAGATAATTCTGAATTGAATAGATGTCTTTATTAATCAAATCAGAAAATTTTGTAGATGTCTTTATTCTTTATCATGCTGAGTGTTTACTCTTAAAATTTATTTTAATCAGGTGGTTCTAGATGATAGATTAAGTATGTATGTATGTATGTATGTATCAATGGGTTGATTAGATGGTTGCTGGATTGATGGATCTAATTGCAGTCTTGCTCTTATTGTTGCATAGAAGGTTCTAATAACTGATATGATTCAAGATTCACCTTTTTAGTTAGCATGACTTATATGCTCTTAAACTTTGAGTTGATTCATTGATGTGTCAATGCCAATCTCTTGCTTGTTATCATTCGCCTTCTGCCTTGCCTTGCGTTTTGAGAGCTTCATATTTGGCTCTGGACTGAGGGATATTGCTATGTCCTCCACTACTGAATTGTTGATGTTTTCTTTATCATTGTTCTTTAGTGACTTAAGCAATGTGGATTTGGCCACCCTCCCTTGTGTATCAACATTCTCAATTGGATTCAACACAGAGGAAACATCATGATCCCTTTCTTGAGTTTCTTCTTTCTTGTCCTGCCTCAGGCTATTAACTTCGGTCTCTGCTATTTCAGCCGATGAAATTGGTTTTCTATAATCAGTCGACAGCGAAAACAATGACTCTGAAGACTCTTCTTGAATTCCATTGACATCACCTCCTTCTTCTCTGGCATAAGAATTTTTTTCTTCAAGATTCACCTTCTCTATGGCAATGCAATTTTGTTGCTCAGCAGGTTTTTCTATGTTTGCTTCCTTGTTGGATGAAGAGAATTAAACTTTGAGTTGATTCATTGATTTGGGCACATGTATCATGGTAGTATGAATTGTTCTCTTTATTATTAGAATGTATAACTTGACTATCTTTTAATGGAAATTTATTTTTATTTTCAGTTGTGTTGACTATTGAACTTTTAAACTTCTTTAATTGTTGTATTTGAATTCTTTTTGTCCTTAAATTTTATTAGACCAATACTTTGTTAGCTATTGTGTATTTGTGTTTGTTGATTTCAATGTTATAATTTTGTGAAATAGTATGGTAGTATTTTTTTGAATTGGTTAATTGGTTTGGTTTGGTTTGGATGGCTTCAATAAAAAAACTGAACCAAACCAAACCGCAGTTTAATTAGACGATCGGATCGGATGACTTTTCTCTCAAAAATTGAACCAAACCGCACCGCGAACACCCCTAATAGTAGTATTGGGGGTTGGTGATGTAGATTTTGAGGCAATCATCACAGTTTGAAGAACAATTCTACTCCACATGGCAGAGGGACTCGCAGATTTCTGGCATGAGTTTTCTGCGATGGTGAAATACCATTTCTGAGAGAAATTGTGGTTAGTTAGGGTTTTAGGGTGTGAAAGAAGAAAGAAAAGAGAGAAGGAAGGAAGAAAAAGAAGAGATCTCGATAGGTTGGGGATGAAGTTAGGTTTAAATTAAAATTTTCTGACGGAAAATTTTAAATTACAGACAGAATTTTTCATCTGTAATAATTTAATAAAACGCAGCATCATTTTCCACACAAAAAAAATTAATTTTACCGACAGAATTATCGACGGATTCTGATTTCCCTCTGTAATTTATGCTAATTCATTTTTTTTCTGACGAAAAAATCTCTCTGAAATTCCGTCTGTATTTTTGTGGGATAAAATTCGTCAGAAATATCCGTCTGTAATAATTAATTTTCTAGTAGTGTCCACACTCTAAAAGGATCGGTATGGTTATATGATGTGACTAGTTCTTCATTGATCTATGATAGATACCAATTTAGACAAGACTATTTTACCAATACTCTAAAGATATATTTGTCTCTTGAGTATAATAGAAAATTAAAGAAAAATATGTCTAAAAGAAATAAATGAATGAAAAAATAATCATTCCATAGATTTGTTCTTTTACAAAAAAAAAAAATTAATATATATAGAAAATACAAATAAAAATAAAAAATATGAGAGTTTATTAATAATTATAGTATTACTATCTTTTAAATAATAATAATAAGTTTGCTCTTGATTTCTAAAATTATGTTTTTTACTTATTGGACATCCTCTACATTATACGTTAATGATATCAGTACATATTCAAAGTATAACTATTCAAATAGTATAAGTAGATAGATTTTTACTTCTCTAATGCATGACAGAAGTTAAAGCTTCTATCCATTTTATTACTGAATTAAAAAATTTTGTAAAATTTAATTTAAAAAATTACTCTAAAAAGTTATTAGAAATATTTAATTATTAAAAAATTTTAATATAAAAATTGTTAGGTAAGATTGATTATTATAATATTTATAAAAAAGTTAAATTAAGAACTTGGAACGCATATGTAAACTATAGCTCACTTTATAATGAACATAAAATTTATTATTATTATAATTTATTCGTTATTATAATTATTTATACATGTTTATAACTTAAATTTGTCACTTTTTATTGTAAGGATTTAATTTTGATATTATTGTTACATAATGTTAATTGTTTCTTTGTTATTAACCTTGTACAATCGAATTTGATTATAAAATGTTATGATGATAGAATTAATACATTGTAATAGAATTGAGTTCTTTTTATAATTTTCTAAAAATAATAAATTAAAAAAATATTTTGAATGTAATTTTTGAATAAAAAAATACTTTATTTAAAATTATTAGTTATATAATTTATTATAAATATATATACCAATGATAAGATTAGCCTTCTTCATCCTACTACCAATCTATCACTATATTTACTCATTAGCGTTTAATTCTAAAATATAATAGGTTATCTTTATTTGATTTTAAAATAAATATATAATTAAAATACTTTAGTTGCTATGTTGAATGAGGAGAAACCCTAATGTTCAATCTGTCATTTGACTTATTTCTGCATTTCACGTTTCTCTTTTTTTTTTCCCCCTCCACTCACTTTTCACATCTCTCAAATCCCAACCTACTTGACTATCACTGCTGCCATTCACTCTTTTTCACATTCACCAGGTTCATCTTAACTTGGTTATAGCTGCTATACTCATCCATGAATGAGAACATCTCATGCCCAGATAGCAACTAAACAATTTCAGGGAGTAGTGGCTCGAAGAAAATCATGAAGTCACTAAGGCTAAGCGGTGAAATAGCAGTTACACTCTTGGATCTATAGGATCAGAAAGAAGGAGAAGGAAGGGAGCTTTGATGGTTCTTTTCACTAACAGAGAGACTGGACTTTTATCAAAGGAGAAGGAAGGGAGCGATGGAATTGAGGAAATTCAGCATCAGGATTGGTTGCCGATCAACCTTTCCACCAGATCCCGCAACAAAAGGTAAACTAGAATTTAAATTTCAAATATTTAATTTGAATACGAAATCGTAAATTGGATTAACTTAATTATTTTGTAAGACATCTTTATAAAAAAATTACTAGATTGAATTTGAATTTGAATATCAAATGAAAAAATAGAATATCTTTATTATTTATTAGGATATCTTTATAAAAATAATAGATTTTTTTGAATAATTGAAAAATTAGAATATCTTTCTTATTTATTAGGATATCTTTATAAAAAAATAGTTTTTTTGTTATCTTTCAGTTATCTCTATAAATAACAGTGTTTACCGTAAAGTTTTAGACCAAAGCACTCTTTTTTCAATCACCGCAGATCAGGGGAGAAAAGAGTATGAGTAAGGTAATCATGCTTATTTTTGTTAAATGAAACTTGGGATTAATAGTCTTTTGTAATATCTGTTTAGTAGTTTTTTTAGTCTAATATAAATAATGAAATTTATTTGGCTTAAACAGTACACACCAGATGCTTCAGTAACTTCTAAGGGAGAATCGAACATGGACTCTTCCGCATTGGACGAGAAGGTAATCTATTTTTGGGATATAATACCCGAAGTTGCCTTACTTTCTCGAAATACTTTATTTAACATGTTTTTAGTTATCTTTTGTGATGTTTATATTGGTTGTGTCGTTACCTTATTATTTAGTAACGCGTCTTATTTAATGGCATCTTGAAGTTTGGAAAGGGTGTTGTCAAGGCACTATCGACGATGATTCGCGAAGCTATTGTGCAAGGGATAACAACAGCTCTCCCAGAGTTTGTGAAAATGGTTGGTTCCTCGTAAAAAAGTGGGAGTGACGGTGTAAAGCTTTTGAATACTGCTCCAGTTGTTACACTACCGTCAGACACTTTGAAACGTATACTTGATGCCAACTCCTCAATGTGTTTCGGTGACGAACCAGTCACAAAGAAGAGGACTCCGAGGTGCAAGGGAAGAAAGCGTGGACTACCGGTCTCCGAAATTATGGTTTTATGCTTTTATTTTTAAATAACAACTATTAAATACTACTAAGATAGCATTTGATCAAATTAATACACAATATATGATGTTATAGTTCACAAAGTACAACATCCTTCAACCATTGGATTTGCCACTGTCCCGATATAAGAGTGAAGAACTTTTTAGTATTCTCACATATTGTAATATTGATGTTAAGTCATAAAATACAATCTTCTCCTCAACATCTCCTCTCTTTCCCAGTAGGTATGAGTCTGAGCTTCACTGTTGAAAGCTTTAGGCTTGTGAGTACCAGATTTTTTTCTGGTCACCATATTGTGCCTGTTAGTGACATTGGAAGGCTTATTAGAATTCTGATTAATACTAGGGAAGAAAATTTCAATTGCTGATATGGAAATTTGATTTGTTGATGTGATGGGAAGCTGATCAATTGAGAGAACTGTATTAATAAATAAGTAACAGCAATGCTTAAAACAATTATCATATTTTTTGGATTTGTAGAAAGAATTACATTTTGGGGAGAAGCTCCCTCCAGGTCGTCCATGGCTTTACTACAACAATTACAATCCAAATATAGATGGGAAGACATGCCATGTATGAGTGCTTAACTTTTAGGATAACGTTAGTATAAAGTATCAGGCTGATTTTGTATGTATACTTTGAGTAAATAATTAACGTTATAATATTGTGCTTGTTCATCTTTGGTTATAAAATAGATATATTCACGAATCTATATCCTTTAGTATTTCTATTATTGATGTAAGTGTGGTGAAGAATTACTATGTGTTCATAACACACGGTGGAAGAAAATAAAGTAATTCTAAAGATTTATTTTATGCTTCAACTTTATTCCAATAATATTATATAGATCAGATCTAAATACCTGTGTAAAAATCACTTTTGCATTGGGTAAAAATCACTTTCTCTTTCGACGGTACGAAGGAGCTATGGGTATCCACACCGAGACCAACTTTTGCTGTCAACTCCTTGACCAATGGACATTTGATCTAAATTGAGAAACATCTTGCAACTCTTTGCATGCCATAAAATTCTTCTCCAAGAATAGGCTCGCATACGTTTATGTGTGTAGAGGTAAAAGAACAAAATCCTTGTGTTGGTTTCTACCATCCCCTCTACTCTTGGCATACATATATATAATATGAGATTTGTTTCTAATTTTATATTTGAATCAATCATATCTTGAAATTCCAAATCTGAATCCTTCAAATTTTATAAATCCTATCATAACAATTTAAAATAATATCAATTATGATCTCATCCAAATTTATAATTCAAATTTAGAAATAGAATAACTAATTATTCTCAAATCTCATTTAATATTCTCAATTATCATTATTATTATATTCTCGGTGCTAGTAAAGAATACAATAATATTTCATTTGAATTAATATAATTATTTATTTGATCAAATCAAAATAATAATTAGATAATTCTACAACAAAGATTAGAACACACATTAGTGTGTGACCCCATAGGTTCAATACTAAGCGGGTAGTAAATTAGTTATACTAAATTTACCAATCAAGGTTGGCGTATAGCAACACTCCTTAACGACCTAATAGTATGAAGTAATATATTTTTACTAAAAACCTGAGAAGAACAAAGTATAATTCCTTCCATCTTTCCAGCTTTTGGTTAACCTTTAGAGTATGGTTTAATTGTCAAACTATAACTTGTTACTATTATTATAATGAACTCTGAATAACTTAAGAAACTCATTTCTTCATTCATTCAATCTCTTCGGCCAAAATTTTATTCATCCCAGTCGTTATAATCATAGAGCTCAAACTCTTTACTGAGAGTTGACAAATTCCTTATTGACTAATTATTAATTCTACAAGTATTTAAATTATACCCAATATCCATTCAACTAGCATCCTAGGGTATTAGGTGTCCTGAATTAAAGTATAACAAATACATTGTTAATTACTATGACAGTCACAGGTCAAAGGAAACTCTATTACTATGTTCATCTTAAGAATATCTTATTGACAAATATGCGATAATTATAACCATTAGGAATTCTCAAAGTGAGTCAGTTCAATGGTCATATCTCTATATGCACTATATATATATACATATATTGATCTTTTCGAATTATTAATGTCCTTTTTAATAATTCTATAACTAAAAACAATTTAGATTAAATTATAAAAGATTTCTCTCTCAATATTATGATCACTATCACAATGATAAATCTCTAAATTTAATCAAGGACTTTATTATATTAACATTTTAGTATAACAATAATAACAAATTATTTGACACATGATTGATTAGATTGTGGTCATACTACTTATTCCCAACAATCTCCCACTTGCACGAGAACCAATCATGATATATTGGATCTTAGGCATACTATTATCTCAATAATTTCTAACTTGTACTAGAGCCAATCGATCATGTGTATAATTTTTCAATGTGCATTTGTGTTTATCAAACTCTTTTGACCTTAAACACCTTTGCTCTTAAGCACATGTGCTTGACCTATTGCAAAATACGTCTAGTGCATAATAAATATCATGTTTTCTCAAAATAGAAAATCTCCCACTACAATAGTGTATAATTTTATTCTAAGGACAATTCTTATTGAATATGATTATAAAAAATCTAAGTAACCATTAGATCTATCTTTATAGAATTGTATCATTATACAAACAGACTACTTTTCAAAAAATTAGTTTGATGATCAAACTTTTTATACTTTCAGGAGAAAGTATATCCTCTATTGAGTGGTAAACAATTATAATAAAAGTAATTAAATTTCTACTTTTCTTTGTAAATACAAAGTTCCTTTTAACATTGCATAAATCAAAATTTTTCGATTGTCTTGACTTTATCAAGTTTTATTTGTTCACCTTATCTTCCTTTGGGAGGGAATCCCTTTTTCTAAAAGAGAGTTTAACCTCTTATTACAGACACTTTGTCATAAAAAGGGGTGATAGAAATAATCTCATTATTTCTTTAGGGCACCCAATAAATCTCATTTATCGAATCTGACATTAATTTATTATTGTGTAGTCTTTTAACACATGTAAGACATCTCCAACTCTAATGTTCTTGAGATTTGGTTTATGCCCTTTTTCACATCTCATCAATAGGATCCACAACCATCACTCTTCTAATATGATTATGCAAAAGACAACATGTAGTTATAACTCTTCCTTGTGTCTTGATAGGATAAAATAACCTTCCCCTTAAAATTCTTCATCTTGCTTTCAATACTCCAAATGCTTTTTCAATGACATTTCTAGCTTGTGAGTGTTTCATATTAAAAAGTTCTTGCGCTGTATTGGGTTGATTATGTAGATTAAACTCACTCAAATGATATTTTTGACTTCTATAAGGTGCCAAAAATCCTTCACAATTCATGTATCCAGTTTCACATAAGTAGTAATGAACTAGTGTGACATATAAAATTAAACAAAATTAATGAAAGATCAAATGGTTACTTTGATAACATACTAAACTTTCAGTAAAATACCTTGGGGAACACTAAACCCATTGCGAAATAGTGCATCTCGTAATACCCTAGAATCCGTAGTTGAACCCTCCCAACCTGCCAATACATAGATAAATTGCATATCGGGAGCAACCACTCCAAGCACATTGGTTGTTATGTCACCTTTTCTGTTGTGATATCTAGACTTATCAGCCTCAAGGACATTGACTTTGATATGGGTACCATCTAAGGTTCCTAGGCAATTCTAAAATCCAAAAAAAGATCAATTAACTCAATATTAAAGCACACCAAGCATATTAGGTTTAATAACATTAGTAAGATAAATTATCTTGAACCATTTCCATCGTTCATCCATTCTATCCTGGCTAAATGGTTGAGGTTTCTTCAGCAAGAGATTATGATATCTCAAAATAGCAAGCAATACATCATTAAACCGCCTACTAATTGTTTCTTTTGATCTCATAAATTGTCTCTTTATTACTCTAATTTTGATGTCATGTGCTATAATATGTAAAAACATGGCAACTATTTTTTCTACATCCGTATTCCTACTTGGTTCTAACCTTCCATCTTCTCTAAGCATGTTACACAATGCATGAAAGGCACGCCTATCCATTCTTGTATTTTCTATACATGCTAGATCACTAAAATAAATAATCCTATCGACACTAACATCCCTTACTACTTGCCTACTATAACTATCATTCCATTTTCTTTTCTTTTTTCTCAATTGCAATATAATCAAAACATAGCAAATCATTAACAGCTTAACCATAAGGTCATTTATTAATTCAAAATGTAAAATCAAGCAAGCAATAACTCTCATCTTCTGTTTGGGATCCATTCTGTAAAAAAAAACTATTAAAATATTTAGTTAGAAGACATTCAAACTTTGTAAATCAATTCAAGTATGCAATACATAATACAAATCATACACAAGGCTTATGCATCCATTTTTCGATACATAAAGCAACACATTTTGTTTTGCTACAAAACCTAAGTACAAATACAGGGGTAAAATACTAACATTCAAATCAAACATTTTGATGATTCCATTCCATTGAACATTGGTAACTAATCATAGGATACGACAGAATAAACCAAATATTTTGATAACATATCTTGCTTTAATTCATGTTATGTACTTATATATGAGCATATTTATGTCAACTTTGAGTTGTTCTAAATGAAATAGGCACACTAACATTACCCACTCAAAATTTAGAAGATTATGGATATTATATTAGATCTTGTTTCTCATTTCATGTCATGTGCACATGTTTAAATGAACTTAGTCTAAGTTCTGGAACAAAGAATATAATGCAACAAATGAAAATCATACAAGAAGAAAGAATCAAAGAGAAGGCAAAGATCTATCTTCTGTTGTTTATTAACAAATCAAAATTTAGTTTTATCTTAGGCCTAGTCTTATATAGACTGTTTTCAAATTAAAAACAAATTACAAACTTATATAACATGTTGCTGCTTTTTTCTTATAAGAGACAAAGAAATCGTTAATTTCTAATGGAATGTAGCTACTACTATTTATGGACTCTGTAATAGAAATGAAATCTGATTTGATTATTAGAGATAAAAAATACCCACAAATTAAGTAGACCTATAAATTACATATATGTAAATTGCTCCAAACGGCTTACCATATATATCAAGGAATTAATAATTGATATACGCTAATATTGATGTACATAAGAATTAAGAGAAATTAAGTATGTTCATTATTTTCATAAAAAAGATGTAGTTTCAATATTTCTTTCAATTTATTCATATGTGAATTTAGGAAATTACCTAGCATATTATTCCACCATAGCATCAGATCCTATCTGTAGCTCAATGATTTACATGTTTTTGAACTGAAAGTTGTTATTTAAAGTATATGGGACTCTTTTGATTTTTCTTGCATATGGTGTGAGATTTAACAATGGATAACCTCTCCCATACATATAAATATTGGATTCATTGTTTAAAAATTTTCAAAATATATATATAAAATTCTTCTTACAAAAATTAATATGTAGTGAAAATAAACAAATACATGTCTCATCCAACACATATATTTCTCAAACTGAAAACAAAAGCAAGCTCTATAACACCCTAATATTCATATCTTTATGCTCGAGTCATAATTCAATGATATTATGGTGGTACGACTCTCAGGTGGATTATAATACATAATTATAAGTAAAAGTAAAAGGAAGTATTAAACGAGAAGCTTGAAAAGGAGTAAAATAAAAATCGCGAAGTCGTATCGCTTACGTATCAACAACTAAAAGATAAAGCATGAATTTGAAAGCGATATACAGATAAAGGCAAAAAGGAGAGTAAGAGAAGGACAGAATATAGATATATGATGAGCGGATAATTTATACGCTTTTTGGCATTGTTTTTAGGTAGTTTTTAGCATGATCTAGTTACTTTTAGGGATGTTTTCATTAGTTTTTATGCTAAATTCACATTTCTGGACTTTACTATGAGATTGTGTATTTTTCTGTGATTTCAGGTATTTTCTGGCTGAAATAGAGGGACCTGAGCAAAACTCTGATAAGAAGGCTAACAAAGGACTGCTGATGCTGTTGGAATCTGACCTCCCTACACTCGAAACGGATTTTCTGGAGCTACAAAACTCCAAATGGTGTGCTCTCAACGGCGTTGGAAAGTAGACATCCAGAGCTTTCCAGCAATATATAATAGTTTATACTTTGTTCGAGATTATATGATGTAAACTAGCACTCAACGCCAGTTCCATGCTGTATTCTGGAGTCAATCACCAGAAACACGTCATGAACCAGAGTTGAACGCCCAAAACACGTTACAACTTGGCGTTCAACTCCAAGATAAGCCTCAGCTCGTGTAACATTTAATCTCAGCCCAAACATACACCAAGTGGGCCCCGGAAGTGAATTTATGCATCAATTACTTACTTCTGTAAACCCTAGCAGCTAGTTTATTATAAATAGGACTTTTTACTAGTGTATTAGCTATCTCTGGACGCCTAGTCCTTAGACCTTCATGGGGGCTGGCCATTCGGCCATGCCTGAACCTCTTTCACTTATGTATTTTCAACGGTGGAGTTTCTACACACCATAGATTAAGGGTGTGGAGCTCTGCTGTATCTCAAGTTTCAATGCAATTACTACTATTTTCTATTCAATTCGATTTACTCCTGTTCTAAGATATTCGTTGCACTTCAACTTGATGAATGTGATGATCCATGACACTCATCATCATTCTCACCTATGAATGCACGTGACTGACAACCACTTCCGTTCTACCTTAGGCCGGGCGCATATCTCTTGGATTCCTTAATCAGAATCTTCGTGGTATAAGCTAGAAATGATGGCGGCATTCATGGGAATCCGGAAAGTCTAACCTTACCTGTGGTATTCCGAGTAGGATTCCGTGATTGAATGACTGTGACGAGCTTCAAACTCCTGAAGGCTGGGCGTTAGTGACAGACGCAAAAGAATCACTGGATTCTACTCCAACCTGATTGAGAACCGACAGATGATTAGCCGTGCTGTGACAGAGCATTTGGACCATTTTCACTGAGAGGATGGGATGTAGCCATTGACAACGGTGATGCCCTACATACAGCTTGCCATGAAAAGGAGTAAGAAGGATTGGATGAATGTAATAAGAAAGTAGAGATTCGGAAGGAACACAGCATCTCCATGCACCTATCTGAAATTTTCATCATTGGATTACATGAGTAACTTTATCTTTATTTCCTGTTTATTTTATTTATCTTTTAATTATCTAATCTCCCATAACCACATGGATAAGCCTGACTGAGATTTACAAGATGACCATAGCTTGCTTCATACCAACAATCTCCGTGGGATCGACCCTTACTCACGTAAGGTATTACTTGGACGACCCAGTGCACTTGCTGGTTAGTTGTGCGGAGTTGTGACAAAGTGTGATTCACATTTGAGAGCACTAAGCCTTTGGAGCCATTGTTGATGATCACAACTTCGTCCACCAAGTTTTTGGCGCCGTTGCCGGGGATTGTTCGAGTATGGACAACTAACGGTTCGTCTTGTTGCTCAGATTAGGTAATTTTCTTTACAAAAAGTTTTCTAAAAATTTTCAAAAAAAAATTTCTTTATTTTCGTTTTTCTAAAGAATATTTTTGAAAAAAATAATAAAAATACAAAAAATCATAAAATCATAAAAATAAAAAATATTTTGTGTTTCTTGTTTGAGTCTTGAGTCAACTTTTAAGTTTGGTGTCAATTGCATGCTTTAAAATTTTTTTTTCCATTTTTCGAAAATTCATGCATTCATGGTGTTCTTCATGATCTTCAAGTTGTTATTGACAAGTATTCTTGTTTGATCTTGATGTTTTCTTGTTTTGTGTTGTTTGTTGTTTTTCATATGCATTTTTTGTTTGTTAGAGTCCATGCATTAAAGATTTTTAAGTTTGGTATCTTGCATATTTTCTTTGCATCAAAAATTTTTCAAAATTATGTTCTTGATGTTCATCATGATCTTCAAAGTGTTCTTGGTGTTCATCTTGACATTCATAGTGTTCTTGCATGCATCATGAGTTTTGATTCATAATTTTAATGTTGTGAGTCATTTTTATGTTTTTCTCCCTCATCATCAAAAATTCAAAAATAAAAAAAATATATTTTCCTTATTTCCCTCCAAATTTTTGAAAATTTGAGTTGAATTAGTCAAAAATTTTTAAAATTAGTTATTTCTTGTAAGTCAAGTCAAATTTTCAATTTTAAAAATCTTATCTTTTCAAAATCTTTTTCAAAAATCATATCTTTTTCATTTTTTCTATTTTTTTCGAAAATTTTGAAAATTATTTTTCAAAAATATTTTTCTTAACTTTATTTCAAATTTTTGAAAATTATGCTAACAATTAATATGATTGATTCAAAAATTTGAAGTTTGTTACTTTCTTGTTAAGAAAGGTTCAATCTTTAAATTCTAGAATCTTATCTTTTAATTTCTTGTTAGTTAAGTAATTAATTTTAATTTTAAAAATTAAATCTATCTTATCTTATCTTTTATATCATGTCTTTTTCAAAATTTTATCTTTTTCAAAAATTTAATTTGAAAATATCTTATCTAACTTCTTATCTTCTTATCGTTTCAAATTAGATTTTAATATCTTTTTCAACTAACTATTTGACTTTTTGTTTGTTTCTTATCTTTTTCAAAACCACCTAACTACTTTTCCCTCTCTAATTTTCGAAAATATCTCATCCCTTTTTCAAAAATTCTTTTTAATTAATTAATTGTTTTAATTTTAATTCTATCTTATCTTTTATTTTCGAAATCAGTTAACTTCTTTTCAAATTTATTTTCGAAATTTCTTCTCTCTCCCCTTCTTCTATTTATTTATTTATTTACTAACACTTCTCTCCACCTCTCTTCATCTCAAATCACTGCCCCTACCTATTCATTCTTCTTCACTCCTATTCCCTTTCTTCTTATGCTAACATAAAGGAATCTCTATACTGTGACATAGAGGATTCCTCTTTCTTTTCTTGTTCTCTTCTTCCCTATATGAGTAGGAACAAGGAAAAAGACATTCTTGTTGAAGCTGATCCTGAACCTGAAAGGACTCTGAAGAGGAAATTAAGAAAAGCTAAATTACAGCAATCCAGAGACAACCTTTCTGAAATTTTTGAACAAGAAAAGGAGATGACAGCCGAACTCAACAACAATAATGCAAGGAGGATGCTTGGTGATTTCACTAAACCAACTTCCAAATTTGATGGAAGAAACATCTCCATTCCGGCCATTGGAGCAAACAATTTTGAGCTAAAACCTCAATTAGTTGCTCTAATGCAACAGAACTGCAAGTTTTATGGACTTCCATCTGAAGATCCTTACCAGTTTTTAACTGAGTTCTTGCAAATTTGTGAGACTGTAAAGACGAATGGAGTAGATCCTGAAGTCTACAGGCTCATGCTTTTCCCTTTTGCTGTAAGAGATAGAGCTAGAACATGGTTGGACTTACAACCTAAAGATAGCCTGGACTCTTGGGATAAGCTGGTCACGGCCTTCTTGGATAAATTCTTTCCTCTTCAAAAACTGAGCAAGCTTAGAGTGGATGTTCAGACCTTCAAGCAAAAAGATGGTGAATTCTTCTATGAAGCTTGGGAAAGATACAAGCAGATGACCAAAAAGTGTCCTTCTGACATGTTTTCAGAATAGACCATATTAGATATATTCTATTATGGTCTATCTGCGTTTTCCAAAATGTCATTGGACCATTCTGCAGGTGGATCCATTCACCTAAAGAAAACGCCTACAGAAGCTCAAGAACTTATTGACATGGTTGCAAATAACCAATTCATGTACACTTCTGAGAGGAATTCCGTGAATAGTGGGACGCCTCAGAGGAAGGGAGTTCTTGAAATTGATGCTTTGGACACCATATTGGCTCAGAACAAAGTGTTGACTCAGCAAGTTAACATGATTTCTCAAAGTCTGAATGGATGGCAAAATGCATCCAACAGTACTAAAGAGGCAGCTTCTGAAGAAGCTTATGATCCAGAGAACCCTGCAATAGCAGAGGTAAATTACATGGGTGAACCTTATGGAAACACCTATAATTCATCATGGAGAAATCATCCAAATTTCT
>NC_029781.3:74027369-74048676 GCF_000817695.3 Arachis duranensis
CCCTCTAACTTATCAAACATAGTCTCTGATCTGTCTAAGGCCACTTTAAGTTTCATAAGTGAAACAAGATCCTCCATTAGAAATTTGGAGGCACAAGTGGGCCAGCTGAGTAAGAAAATCATTGAATCTCCTCTCAGTATTCTCCCAAGCAATACAGAAGAGAATCCAAAAGGAGAGTGCAAGGCCATTGATGTAATCAATATGGCCGAATGCACAAGGGAGGAGAAGGACGAAAATCCTAGTGTGGAAAACCTCTTGGGACGTCTCTCAAGCAAGAAGGAGTTCCCTATTGAGGATCTAAAGGAATCTGAGGCTCATATAGAGACCATAAAGATTCCACTAAATCTCCTTCTGCCATTCATGAGCTCTGAAGACTATTCTTCCTCAGAAGAGGATGAGGATATGACTGGAGAGCAAGTTGCTCAATATCTAGGAGCCATCATGAAGTTGAATGCCAAGTTGTTTGGTAATGAGACTTGGGAAGGTGAACCTCCCTTGCTCATTAGAGAACTAAATACATGGGTTCAGAAAATCTTACCTCAAAAGAGACAAGATCCTGTCAAATTCTTAAAACCCTGTACCATAGGCACCATGACCTTTAACAAGGCTCTTTGTGACCTGGGTTAGGGATAAATCTTATGCCACTCTCTGTAATGGAGAAACTAGGGATCATTGAGGTACAGCCTGCCTTATTCTCATTACAATTGGCAGACAAGTCAGTAAGACAAGCTTATGGATTAGTAGAGGACGTGTTAGTAAAGGTTGAAGGCCTTTACATCCCTGCTGATTTCATAATCCTAGACACTAGGAAGGAAGAGGATGAATGCATCATCCTTGGAAGACCTTTCCTAGCCACAGCAGGTGCTGTAATAGATGTTAACAGAGGAAAATTAGTCCTTCAATTGAATGGGGACTACCTTGTGTTTAAGGCACATGGCCATCCCTCTGTAACAAAAGAGAGTAAGCATGCAGAGCTTCTCTCAGTACAGAGTCCAAAAGAGCCCCCACAATCAAACTCTAAGTTTGGTGTTGGGAGGCCACAACCAACACATTAAAAGAGCGCTTGTTGGGAGGCAATCCAATTTTTATTTATCTAATTTTATTTTTATTTGATTGTTATTTTGTGTTTTAGTAGGTTCATGATCATGAGGAGTCATGAAAAAAATTAAAATTAAAAATAGAATCAAAAACAGTAGAGAAAAAATCACACCCTGTAGGAAAGACTTATTGGCATTTAAACGCCAGTAAGGTGCATCTGGCTGGCATTCAACGCCAAAATAAAGCATGGATCTGGCGCTGAACGCCAGAAACAAGCAACATCCTGGCGTTTAGATGCCAGGAATGTGCCCTGAGGAAAGCTGGCGCTGAACGCCAGTAACAAGCATGGAACTGGCGTTCAACGCCAGAAACATGCTACACATGGGCGTTGAACGCCCAGAACATGCACCACTTCGGCGTTTAAACGCCAGAATGTTATGCTAAGGCATTTTACATGCCTAATTGGTGCAGGGATGTAAATCCTTGACACCTCAGGATCTGTGGACCCCACAGGATCATCTCAGGATCTGTGGACCCCACAGGATCCCCACCTACCTCCACTCATCTTCTTAATATTCTTTCCAATAAACACTCTTCCCAATTAGTCCCCTTCACCACTCACATCCATCCATCTCTTCCCCACCCAATCCCACCCATATGGCCGAATCATACACATCTCTCCCTCTCCTCCACATCTTCTTCCATTCTTTCTTCTTTTGCTCAAAGGCGAGCAACATTTTAAGTTTGGTGTGGTAAAAGCATAGCTTTTTGCTTTTCCATAACCATTGATGGCACCTAAGGCCAGAGAAACCTTAAAAAAAAAAGAGAGAGAAAAGGGAAGGAAAAAAAATTTTTCCACCTCCGAGTCATGGGAGATGGAGAGATTCATCTCAAGGGTCCATAGCTCAATAGAAGAGCATTTGACTGCACATCAAGAGAGCATGAGGAATTCCCTCATCAAGAAATCTCTGAGATACCTCAGGGGATACATGTTCCTCCACATAATTATTGGAAGCAACTAAGGATAGAAACACCAAAATCATTAGGGATCATGCAACAGAAGCAAGGAAGAGACATAAAGGAGCTCAAAAAGCACCATTGGACCTTCAAAAGGCGCCACCCTCACTAAGGTGGGCTCATTCCTTAACTTCCTTGTTCTTATCTCTCTGTTTTCGATTTTTATGTTATATGTTTATCTATGTTTTGTGTCTCTACTTCATGATCATTAGTAGTTAGTAACTATGTCTTAAAGCTATGAATAATTCCATTAATCCTTCACCTCTCTTAAATGAAAAATGTTTCTAATTCAAAAGAACAAGAAGTATATGAATTTCGAAATTATCCTTGAATTTAGTTTAATTATATTGATGTGGTGACAATACTTTCTGTTTTCTGAATGAATGCTTGAACAATGCATATTTTTTATCTTGTTATTTATGAATGTTAAAATTGTTGGCTCTTGAAAGAATGATAAACAAAGAGAAATGTTATTGATGATCTGAAAAATCATAAAATTGATTCTTGAAGCAAGAAAAAGCAGTGAAAAACAAAAGCTTGCGAAAAAAAATATTTTGCGAAAAAAATAGAAAGAAAAAGAAAAAGCAAGTAGAAAAAGCCAATAGCCCTTAAAACCAAAAGGCAAGGGTAAAAGGATCCAAGGCTTTGAGCATCAATGGATAGGAGGGCCCAAGGAAATAAAATCCAGGCCTAAGCGGCTAAATCGAGCTGTCCCTAACCATGTGCTTGTGGCATGCAGGTCCAAGTGAAAAGCTTGAGACTGAGTGGTTAAAGTCGTGATCCAAAGCAAAAAGAGTGTGCTTAAGAGCTGGGCCACGACCAAGACTCATAAAAATAGCTGTGTTCAAGAATCAACATACTTAACTAGGAAAATCAATAACACTATCCGAAATTCTAAGTTCCTAGAGAAGCCAATCATTATGAACTTCAAAGGAAAAAGTGAGATGCCAAAACTGTTCAGAAGCAAAAAGCTACAAGTCCCGCTCATCTAATTAGAATTAATATTCATTGATATTTTAGAATTTATAGTATATTCTCTTCTTTTTATCCTAATTGATTTTTAGTTGCTTGGGGACAAGTAACAATTTAAGTTTGGTATTGTGATGAGCGGATAATTTATATGCTTTTTGGCATTGTTTTTAGGTAGTTTTTAGCATGATCTAGTTACTTTTAGGGATTTTTTCATTAATTTTTATACTAAATTCATATTTCTGGACTTTACTATGAGATTGTGTATTTTTCTATGATTTCAGGCATTTTCTGGCTGAAATTGAGGGACCTGAGCAAAACTCTTATAAGAAGGCTGACAAAGGACTGCTGATGCTGTTGGAATTTGACCTCCCTGAACTCGAAACAGATTTTCTGGAGCTACAGAACACCAAATGGAGCGCTCTCAATGGCGTTGGAAAGTAGACATCCAGATCTTTCCAGAAATATATAATAGTCCATACTTTGTTCGAGATTAGACGACGTAAACTGGCACTCAACGCCAGTTCCATGCTGTATTCTGGAGTCAAACGCCAGAAACACGTCACGAACCAGAGTTGAACGCCCAAAACATGTTACAACTTGGTGTTCAACTCCAAGATAAGCCTCAGCTCGTGTAACATTCAAGCTCAGCCCAAACATACACCAAGTGGGCCCCGGAAGTGGATTTATGCATCAATTACTTACTTCTGTAAACCCTAGCAGCTAGTTTATTATAAATAGGACTTTTTAGTAGTGTATTAGCTATCTCTGGACGCCTAGTCCGTAGACCTTCATGGGGGCTGGCCATTCGGCCATGCCTGAACCTCTTTCACTTATGTATTTTCAACGGTGGAGTTTCTATACACCATATATTAAGGGTGTGGAGCTCTGCTGTATCTCAAGTTTCAATGTAATTACTACTATTTTCTATTCAATTCGATTTATTCATGTTCTAAGATATTCGTTGCACTTCAACTTGATGAATATGATAATCCATGACACTCATCATCATTCTCACCTATGAACGCGCGTGACTGACAACCAATTCCGTTCTACCTTAGGCCGGGCGCATATCTCTTGGATTCCTTAATCAAAATCTTCGTGGTATAAACTAGAATTGATGGCGGCATTCATGGGAATCCGGAAAGTCTAACCTTGTCTGTTGTATTCCGAGTAGAATTATGGGATTGAATGACTGTGACGAGCTTCAAACTCCTGAAGGCTGGGCATTAGTGACAGACACAAAAGAATCACTGGATTCTACTCCAACCTAATTGAGAATCGACAGATGATTAGCCGTACTGTGACAGAGCATTTGGACCATTTTCACTGAGAGGATGGGATGTAGCCATTGACAACAGTGATGCCCTATATACAGCTTGCCATGGAAAGGAGTAAGAAGGATTGGATGAATGTAATAAGAAAGTAGAGATTTAGGAGGAACACATCATCTCCATGCACCTATCTGAAATTCCCATCATTGGATTACATGAGTAACTTTATCTTTATTTCCTGTTTATTTTATTTATCTTTTAATTATCTAATCTCCCATAACCACATGGATAAGCCTGACTGAGATTTACAAGATGACCATAGATTGCTTCATACCAACAATCTCCGTGGGATCGACCCATACTGACGTAAGGTATTACTTGGACGATCCAGTGCACTTGCTGGTTAGTTGTGCAGAGTTGTGACAAAGTGTGATTCACGTTTGAGAGCACCAAGCCTTTGGAGCCATTGTTGATGATCATAACTTCGTCCACCAATATATAACATAAGTAAATAGCCACTAGTTGTGACCCGCGAAGTTTAGACCGGCTAGGGTATAGTATGAAAGTAGTTGACAATAGTATCTCCTAATTTCTCCCAAAAGAAACATAAGAGCCTCTATAGTCAAGTTCAAAAGAGTTCAATACATAATATAAACTTTTCAAAATAAAGGTGGAGAGATTCTAAGAAAAATATAAAGTAGAGAATATAAAGATCTTCGCCATCTCTCAGATGAACCACAGCTCACTTCTGAGCACCTGGACCTGTATTTGAAAAACAAGAGATATATACAGAATGAAAACCCCCGATCCATGGGTTCCCAATACGGTAAAAGTGCCAAATAAATACAATGCACTATAATATAAACTCACTACGCATCTTAAACTTTTTGCCTCTTCATATCCATCCTAAATTCTCACTAATCCATAACTTGGTAACTTTCATAAGGGAATTCTATTCTAACCCACATTCTCTTCATACTTTCACTACCTTTCAACCAAATAAATCAAGAACCAAATTCTCAATTATTTCTCTTCCTCCACAATCCTCCAAAATATCAGTAGAGCCACACAAACAAACGAAACAAGAATTCAAACAGACAATGAAAAACACAGGTAGATTACAAGTAATGCGGATAGCAAATATAACAAATAGCATATTGTAATCATTTAGGAAAACCCAATTAATGCACAAGCAAGCAATTCAAACAGTATATATATGATGCATGCCTGTTCTATGGCTAATGATATCATATGTCGGTTATATAGCCAACCCGACACGTCCTGATAGCTAACCATGGACAGAAACACCCATGCGGAGCAAGTGGGCTTCCCTTGCTACTACCCAGGTATCACAAATATACATTCATTCATAATCACTCTTCATTATTACCAATTCTCAAACAATGACCCAGAGCAAGCAGGACGAACCACGACCCTTGCTACTACACAGGTACCACAATACACATTCATTCATAATCACTCTTCATTATTACCAATTCTCAAACAATGACCCGGAGCAAGCTGGACAAATAAAAAGAATAAAAATTTATCATTTCCTGCAATGAAATTATAAAAGTTATATCCAAGTTACCAGTCTAACAAACCGATTATACTTTGTAAGAAAAAGACTATTCACAAGATGGTCCAAAATGGGCAAATGGCTTTACACATTTCAAGAAAAATTTGGTATATAGTTAAATAAGTGTTGTCATCAATTTATCCACAAACAAAGAATATACGATGTCTAGTATAAGAAACATAAAGCCATAGAGCAGAAGAGGGCATCTCATTTGCTCTTTCAAAAAATCATAGTAACTTTATACTAAAAGAAAGATCAGCAAAATTAAAAGAAAATAAATTAAAAATATTACAATATTTTCAGCTCTACCATAACAGAATGTGAACCTTAGCAATTACATGTTTGACATCCACTGCAAGCAACTGCAATCCAATCAAAATCATGACTATACTGGTAGCACATAAAAGAATATTAAATAGTATACTATATAATAATAATAAGATTAACAAAACCAATATGAACCCTTGAACCTAATCACAACCTCCAAGGAAAAAAAGCACCATTTTTCATGAAAATGAAGAACAACGAGACACTGAATTGAATAGTGAAGTTTATAAGTAGTACAATAGGTTTGGAATCCTTAAAAAATCATAGGAACACAGTACACAAATAAAATCATAACATAAAAAATTCATCAAAGGAAGATTTAGAAAATGAAAAGAAAAACCTTAACTAGTCTTAGTGTGTGTATTTCATTTATATCTGACAACAATTAACCATGGGGACAACAACAAGCAAAAGAAATTTACATCATTCATATTTGTATTCAACATTTTCAAATCAAACAACAGGCACAGAGCTAACATGTACAAGTATATATGCCATATTCAATTTTTCAAACTTAGCACAAACTCTCATGCTAATAAATTATAGCACAAATAGAATTCAGGAAAAAATAAATAACAAATAAAAAAATCCAAACATGCATAAACAATGTCAAACCACAAGTTCTAGCAAAAAGCCATACAGCGCTAACAGTTTAAAATCCTTACCTGAAGAAGAAGATTTCGTGCTTGAAAAAGATGAACAAGGTTGCACAACTCGAACAAACACGAGGAGGGAGATGACACGAACAGGAAGCACAACTCGAACATACGTGGAGGCGAGAGATGTGCGAGCAACCGAGCTCAGATGGAAGAGAGAGGCCAAACGCGACCACACAACACGAAGGATCTGAACAGAGTTGCGACGATGGTGGCAAAAATGCAGTGGCGGTGAACCGAGGTGAGCTGTGATGATGAACATGAACGCAAACGATTTTCTTCTAGAATAAGGAGTGCGGTGGTCATGCAAATCTAAAGCAGTGGCGAGGCGGTGCTGACGCTGGTGGAGCCTCCATGAATTTGAGAAAAAAGCTTTCTAGGATTTGGTTTCTCGAGGAGTGGCTCTCTGCTAGGGTTTCATTTTTTTTAAATGAGTTAGAAAAATATCTGAAAAGAAGGGTTAGAGTTAAATTAACAATGGTATTTTGGTCTTTTAACTTTGTTATACACATTTCATTTCCATTGGAATTAAAGATAACCAAGGGGAATATGGGAATCAAATTGGTGGGATTTTGATTCCAAGGAATAAAAGTTACCTGGGAATAATTTTTTAAACTTTGAAACAAATATGGGAATAAGATATTCCCATCTAAACACTCCTAGGAATACTCCAATATTCTCCCAACCACACACACCCATAGAGTGTATCACAAAGACTCTAGGACTATTGACAAAACCATACCTGTTATATTTTGTGATGCCAATTCTATTCCAAGTGTTTTGAAAGATGTTAATACAGGAAATCAAACTGAGAACACCAGAAATGAAGACCAAGTACATGAAAAATCAGAATCACTATAAGTTGTTTCTAAAATTGGTATAGCAGATAATTTTGTAGCAGATAATTTTATTTTATCTTCTGCAACTGCAGAATTTTTTAGAAGTACTAGCAACTCTGAACCAATTCATTCAGAATCTTCTCCTAAATCTTCCAAAACTCGAGAATACAAATTCCTGAAGAACTATCCACAAGAGTTTATCATTGGAGATCTATCACAAGGTGTCACAACAAGATCTTCCACCTGAAGAAGGATGGAGAAAATAATTTGGCACTAATTTCTCAAATTAAGTCTTAAAATATGAATGAAACCCTTAGTGACCCTTCTTGGGTCAAGACCATGAAAAAGGAGCTACAACAATTTGAGTAGAATAATGTGTGGGTACTTGTGCCTGATTCAAAAGGAAAGAAAGCAACGGGAACCAAGTGGATATTTAGAAATAAGTTGGGAAAAGATAGAATCATGGTTAGGAACAAGCCGAGATTGGTGGTTCAAGGATATGATCAAGAAGAAGGAATTGATTTTGATAAATCCTTTGCACTAGTGGCTCGAATGGAAGCAATAAGATTTCTCATTGCATGTGCTGCTCATTGTGGTTTTAAGCTTTTTTCATATGGATGTGAAATATGCATTTTTAATGGAATGATAGATAGAGAAGTATATGTGGCACAACCTCTCATATTCGAAAATAAAGATTTTTTCAAACCATGTTTTCAAACTTTCTAAAGCACTTTATGGTTTAGGACAAACTTCTAGAGCTTGGTATGAAATGCTTAGTTCTTTTATTTTGAAAAATGATTTTCAAAGAGACACCACTAGTACTACTTTATTTATTAAAAATTCTAATGATCATTTCATCCTTGTTCAAATATATGTTGATGACATTATATTTGGGTCTATCAACGAGTCTCTATGTGTTTATTTTAGTAAGCTCATGACAAGTGAGTTTGACATGAACATGATGGAAGAACTCGTCTTTTTTCTTGGACTTCAGATTAAGAAAACTTCTAGTGGCACTTTTGTACAAGTATGCCAAAGAATTCGTAAAGATATTTGGATTGAAAAATGCTAAGTCTATGAACACTCTAATGCATCTAAATTCAAGGCTAAAAAAGGATGAAATTGAAAAATATGTGGATGAAACAAGATATAGAGGATTGATTAGTTCTCTCATGTATCTTACTTCATTTAGACCTAATATTGTATAAAGTGTTGGAGTTTGTTCTAGATTTCAATCAATACCCAAGAAATCACATCTTTCTACAGTTATAACAATCATTAGATATGTTCATGGTACATCTAATTTTAGTTTATGGTCACCCAAAGTCTGATGATTTTTCTGTAGTTGGTTATTACTATGCAGATTTCGCCAGAGATAGAGTGGATCAAAAAAGCACATCTGGAATTTTCTGCTTTGTTGCTAGATCTCTCAACATGTGGTCAAGCAAGAAGTAATCCACCGTGACTCTATCCACTACCGACACTAAATATATCGCAATATCTTCTTGTTGTTTCAATTATTATGGTTGAAAACTCAATTAGCCGATTACAAATTGAAAGCTGATAATATACCTTTGCTTCGTGACAATATGAGTACCATAAATATTTCTAAAAATATAGTTTTTCACTTGAGAACAAAACATATTGAAGAGATATATCACTCAATAAGAGAACATGTTTAAAAAGTTAATTTTGACATTCAATTTATAAAATTAGAGGAATAACTTGCTGATATATTCACCAAGCTTTTGGCTGAAAATAGATTTTGCAAACTAAGAGCTGCTTTAGGCATACTTTGTTATGAATCTCTATTTTAATCTTGCTAATGTATTGTGTGAAGATTTTGTCTCGCAGGCCAATATGATGATGAGTTCTTTGAAAGATCGTTGAATGTGGGCCAAGCCAGCTTTCAGACTCCAAGTGATAACGTGTTTCCTTAAAACACTGATTTGGGCCCAAATATTAGTTTTCTTTTTACATGATTGGGCCTTATTGCCTTTTTGTCAAAACTAAATTCATATATTTTATTTTGTATTTTTCCAATAATAAATTATTTTTTGATATTACAAATACAACCTTTTCAGTACTTGTCAACACTTTTTTCAAACAAGTCTTTAAGTTTAGACTTTTCCTGTTTCCAAGAATTTTTAAGCGTGCAGCAGTTGCTTCTCAAATCATATCATCTAACAGCTTGAAAAGTCTTTGCATTTCTTGTTTATTTCATTTCATTTTTTTGAAAAACTGCATCATCTCTGTGTCATTAAGATGAAAAAGAAAACCGCTACTTAAAGGGGCACGTTCATTCAAAAATTTTTTAGGATCCCTGAGGATTCTTGTAAACCTCCTCAATCTACACAAACCCACACACATATTCACATTCACTTTTATTCTCCATCTCTTTCTCCTCCTTAATCTAAATCCATGGCTCGCACCAAATCCAATGCTCGCTATTCATTAGCTTCTCAGGCTTCCAAACCTTCTCGCCTTAGTAGATCCAAAGGAAAGCATCCTATGACTAAAGGGGAATTTCCCCCCTATTCGTCCTTCATCGCATCTAAACCATCGCTCTGCTCCTCGTCCTCTTTCTCCGACTCACTCACAAAGAGGATTATCTTTTAACCCTCCTAGAGGAGTGAAAGATTGATATATTAGATGGTCGAATATATGTTTTTGAATGTTTTGATTGACTAACTCAATTCATGCATGTAAAGTACATTCTTTGGTTTATATAGTTGGAATTGTATGTTTTAGATAGTTTTACAAGTCCTTTAAAAAGAAACTCTCATTACAAAAGAAAAAGGGAGCTCCTCATGCAATTCAAAATGATATCAGCAAGGGAATTCTCTAATCCTTATTCTATTTCAATTCATTTAGTTCCTTTATAAATTATGTTTGTCATTAAAGGAGAGATTGTTGAGTTTAGGAAACAATAACTTTATTTATAATGATAAATATATATTTTTTGTTGGGTTAAAAGCCCAAAAATTGTTTGATATATGTTTTATTATATTAGGCCCAAGCTAGTCTTTGTTTGAGAAGCCCAAACGTAGTCAAAGGCCAGCAATATAGGTTGTTCTTGATAAAAGGTCTTGGAGTTACTACTGAAGCTTTACCCAAAAATGATAAAGCAAACCAAAGAAAAAAAACTCATTTTTTTATGGCCACAAAATGTTTCACAAATTTAGCTTTGAAAATAAAATTCAAATCAATAGAGCCATGAATCAAATCAAAACATTGATTTAGTTTAAAAAAACAAAAAATCGTTGCTATGCTACCATTCTTGTACAAATCAAATAGCTTGTTGAAGCTACCTCACTTCAACAACCACCATTCGAAAAAGAAGAAAAAAATAGAAATTCCTTTTTCTGACTTAAATCAAAGGCTAGAAATGAAACTTAGAGCCAAAGCTTATATCAACCGACATATTATTGTTGTCCATTTCCTCTCCACCTCTGTGTATACTCTACTATGCATTTTCTGCTCTAATTTTTTGGGAGAAAAAGATAAACTCAGCTGTTCTAATATGATTTTCTGAGGTATTACCCCATACACAAGGGAGTAATCATTCAGAAATTGAGGTAAGGATAGTGAACCCAAAATCTGAGTTTTCATAGCATTTCTATCATTCAAAGTTTGAAGTTTTGGAAGCAATGCACCTATACTAAAAGGAACATTCCGTCAAGATGAAAGGCAAATAGAGAGAGAGACTTAAATCTAATTTTCTCATAACTTTCAAGCTATCACATTTCTTTTTCTTTATGAGGTTATATTGTATATATTGCTTTCTCCATTTATCTCTCTTTGATTTCTCATAGTAAAAGACTATTTGTGAGGTATATGAAAATGCTATTTAAGCGAAAAGTTAAAAAGAGTTACTTTGGAGAGAAAAGCCATTATTATTATGTCAAAACTTTTTTGATGGAGTTTAGAGAGTGAACCTAACCGAGACAAGCTTGATTAGAATCTTGGGTCATCCCGGATAGGATTAGGAAGAATAATAGAGAAATGGTATTTGTAATCTTTGAAAAAAATAGTAAAAATTTTACTATAGTTATAGTAAGGATCAGATGTAGGCCACATTGTATAATATAGTTGAACCAGTAAAAATGGCCGTGTTTTCTTCTCTTCTCCGTTCTGTTTTTATTTCATTCGTTATGAGACAAAAAAAATTGTCTCTTATATAATTGATATCACAGACACCATAGTAACAAGTTGCATAATCTATTTTGGTGTTCAAATTTAAAAACATTAAAAGTGAGCCTAGATTCGATTTCTCATTCTTTAGGCCATTGAAAATTTTTAATATATTAGTGACTATTTATATTGTCACTAAAAACAAAATAAATGATAGTTAAAAATAATTTTTCTAATAATAATATAATATATCTTACAAAAAATAATAATATTATATACACATTAAAATTAATTATCAAAATNTTATACTACTATAATTTGATTATAGATGCATGTAGGACCACATGCTACCCACCGTAGAAGCAGCAATTGTAGTTTATTAGTTCAACCACGGAAATAGATTTTTTTTATTGTTAAAAAAAATTGAGAGTCTAAAATATGATTTTTAATTTTTTATTTTTTTATATTTATTTTTTGTTTCATTTATAAAATTAATGATATAAAATCACATTTTACTCCTCAATTATTAAAAAAAATTAAAAAAATCCATTCTCATTCAACTACAACATGCTCTTAAATAAACGACCTTATTCAACGTCAATTTGTTGATTTATCATAAATTATTTATTTGTTTTTCTTATCACTTTAAATGTTTAAAATAGTTTATTTTATAATATAATATAATATTACAGTTTTTATAATTTAAAAGTTTAAAATTATTAACTCTAAATAAAAGTTTAAGTATAAAATAAATAAAAGAAAGAGAATTTACACAAAAAATTAATGAAAAATGAAAAAGAGATTTTTGTATAAGAATATGTGTTAAAATATTGCTATATTACAATATTTTTATAATTTTTTTAGCCTAAAATCTGGGTGAATATAATCAGTGGAATTATAATCTAAACTTCATCCTTCTGAAATTGTATTTATTACATTTATATGTTTTATTGTTTAAAAATTATGTTACATTTACATTAATTGCATAAAGTATATTTTTTATTTTTAAAATTTATTAAAAATTTTTAAACTATCTCTAAATTTTATCTTATTTTAATTTTATCCTAAAAATTTTTAATTTACATCAAATTTACTTCTAAACTAATTTTTCAAAAAAATTATGACCACTTAAGTAATAATTTTACAATAATAACCTTTAACACAAGCAAATCAAACATATTTATAATGTATTATTATTAGATTAGTCCTAAAGTTTTTAAAATTTAGTTATTAAGAATATATTTGATACAAATCAAGAATAATTTTGAGACAAAATTGAAATAAAATAAAATTTAAAGATATTTTTAAAATTTTTAATAAATTTTAAAAATAAAAAATATATTTTATCCAAAATTAATTTAAGATTCTTTGGAGCTGCTACACAAGTAATAGTCAGTATATGACTAACGAATAAAATGACATGAATTAATCAAACTTTAGCAAGTTATGAGTGATGATTATTATCTTAATTAGTTAAAAGCAGTGTGGAACTGGGATGGATTCTTTACACACTATTGGTTCAAGCTTCAAATTCCAGACGATCATCCGTAGTGAAGAATTTTTCTAAAATGGCTGTCACCTTCTAGGGTCAAAGATTAGCAACCTTATCTAAATATTAATGGCCGAACCTAACAATTATATATAGGTGAAATCTTTTGATTTTTCGTAAAGACAATTTCTTTCACGCTATGCATGCAGTTTCTTTGAAAAGACTAATATATATATATATATGGTAATCCACTGCTATAAAATAATACATTTGCCAACCGGCCTAAAAAAGTTAAAGGGAGGGCACACAATGTTCAAAAATAAGTCAATTGCCATTGAAAACCCAAAGATATTTATGTTTTTACAACTTCTATTTAGATTGTTCTTTTCATTGGTTGATCATTTTTATCATAATTTTTTTAGAATAGATCGAGTCTAATAACTTAACCAAAATTATTGCAAAGATTTTTAAAATATACATTAATAAGTATACTTTAGAAAACATGTAAATAAATAATTTACTTGCATCACCAGAATTCGCAATATTTAAACTGTTATATCCAGAGAAATGGATTAATATATATAGCATCTAAATGTTTTTTGTATCTAGCTACTTGACTGCACTACTACTGGTTGATAAACATAATAGTGTACTAATTATAATTTAGTGTAATTCAGATGCAGCATCATCTGGCTAGTTAACGTGTTTGGTGGACAAAGTAAAGTTGTATCAAGCAACTACGTTGAATACTCTTTTGAAGTTTGAAGTTGGAGAAAGTCAGAAGAATCTTAAATGTTAAGCATGTAAACTAACGGTCACATTGTTGGATATTTAATTTTTAATTTATTTATTTATTTTATATTGGTATTAATATTTAAAATTTAACAAACCTTCTAAGTTAATAAATCGTCGCCAAGTATAAAAATATAAATTAAAATAAGAAATTTTACACGAGTTATCGATCGATCATTCAAGTGTGGATAAATTATTTCAAAATGTAATTATTTACAGATAGTCCAATTGCCTATAATATTAGAGTGGCTCGCGTAGGCATTATCATAATTAAAAAATTGTTTAATATAGACAGATTTATAGATAGATTTAGTCTTTATAATAGACAAATTTTTTGTTACCAACGGATGTTGTCCCACTGTAAAAGCCTCGTCGAAAATTATTTACCGATAGATTTTTTCCGTCGGTAATTTACCGACAGATTTTTCCTCGATAAATTCTCTCCTCCATTTTCCTAGAACGTCAAACTTTTCAACGGATTTTTCGTCGGTAATTAGAGACAAATTTTTCGACGAATTTTTCGTCAGTAATTACAGACAGATTTTTCAACAGATTTTCAGTCGATAATTAGAGACAGATTTTCTGACGAATTTCGTCGGTAATTAGCAATAGATTTTTCGACAGATTTTTCGTCGGTCATTGGAGCCTTGAAAACCCATTCCAAACTCTGAATACAAACAGAAAATTCATCTGTAAATCTGTCAATAAGGCAAAATAGATTTTTTTAGATTTTTCTATTGTAAAACACCTGCTTTTATACAACACAGATATAAATTTAATAAATACAAATTTTTATCTAATTTGTATTCGAATATTTATAATATTTCAAAAAATAAACAAATTCATCGTATTATCAAACTAAAAGAAAAGTGCAATAAACAAGCAAGTCAGTATAATTCAAAACATAAACAAAGTATATTGATACATCATCAACTATAATAATAAGTAACAACTATACATCGACAAAGTGTATTGTTACATCAACTATAATTCGAAGCAAATACCACTGAAAAAAAAACCTATAAAATCTGTATTGTAGCATACACTAAAAGTGTGTAAAACAATTTGCTCTTGTAGCTAACCACTATCAGAGTTAGCCTAAATATAAACATAAACCTAGTCTAGAATTAAACTAAATATAGAGAGGATAATCCTTAAGCAACATTGGTTTACAAGGAAATACATGAGCACATACTGGACATTAGTTGTTCAATTCTTCTAAGATCCATTCAACGTTTTCTCTTTCTCCTAGCGGCTTGTTCTGCTAAAACGTCTGGGTTTCTTCTGCGTGCTACAGTAATTTTTGGAGGAGTGGAGGAGTGATAACCACTGCAGAAAGCATAGAAAAACAAATAGAAACAACCGCGTAAGCCAAATAATTTTCAATTAAAAATCATAATCCATTTGCAAGAAATAAACTTATTATTAAAAATCATAATTTATTGTTCCTTGTTTATCAACATTTAATTCTTCTACATGATGAGTTTTGGCCATGTGTCATGAACATTAAGGGGGTGTTTTATAGCATTGTTAATTTGTTATTTTTATGTTTGGTGAAATAAGTATTCCAATAACTTAATAAAGAAATATGATATCCACATTCAGCTTCTTTATATACGAACATTAACTCTTTCTCTTTATCCTTCATGATTTAATGAGTGAATATTACACAAAACTTCTTGCTATTTCATACAAGTTAGTATAGTAATACTTGCAATGTTAGTGACAAACTTATCTATACCAATACTTGAAATGTTAATAGATTAATTTAAGAGCAAAAAGTGGTGTGGTTCAGGATAATAACATACAAGAACAGCAACTGCCGCTTCTCTGTATGCCAGTCTAAGCTTTAATTCTTCAAGAATTTCAGCACTATCCTCTTGCCTTATTTCAAAAGTTCCTTTTTGCTGCAAATTCACAAGATCCATAATAAGATATGAAGCAGAAGCAAAAAACATTAAACACATCTGAAGAAAAAATATTATCGTCCTTTCAAAATGATGCAGAGAAACCACCAACCCTCTTTAATGCCTCAAATAGCTCATCTCACCCGATGTAATCCAAATGCCTCTGAGCGAAAGAATTTATTCCTTGCATGCACCTAGTTTACACACGAAAAAAGATGGCTAAAGACAATGAAATACTTCTCAAAGCAAAGTTCATTATGCATAAATTGTCGGAGGAGGAAATCACCTTCAAAATGGCAAATCTTCCATCCTTTGATGGCAAACTAACTCAAATGATCTTGTCAAAAAGACCCTTCCTCAACAAAGCGGGATCAAGAATGTCTAATCTATTTGTAGCACCTATCACAAGCACCTGAAATTTAAGTTTAGAATATCAAATAACATCATTGTAACCTAGAAGCCAATTAAAAGCATACCTGTGCTGTAGAAACTTTGAATCGATCCAACTCGGTAAGTATCTGAAGTAAGCCTTGTTCTCGTTCAGTACCTCCCTACAAAATATAATTTACTAAACACAGGATTCATCAGAAGGAATACTAGAGATGATAGTATCTATATTAACTTTCTCTTTATCTATATTAGGAAAATGTGATACCATCTGAAATAGAACTAATTAACTCTCTCTCTCTCTCTCTTTCTCTCTCTCTCTCTCTCTCTCTCTCTCTCTCTCTCTGCACTAGCAAAAAGATCCTTAACACGTGATGCAGCAACCCTTACAAACATCTGGGAGAATAGCAAATTAAATATTTTTAACTTTAAAGATGAAGACAATGTTTATGCATTGAATATTCCACACTTCATGGGTATAAGTTTCATTCATTTACAGAGAGGAGCATATGATCTAGGTACGATCACAACTAGCACACTCTAATCAATGTCAGACCTGCATGCACATTTAGATCAAAACATTTGCATCATCAAAGATGCATGTTTCATCCTTGGCCCTTTAATAGTGATATACTGATACATTGAAATGACCCAAAGCTAAATTAGCCAATTTTTGTTAAGATTTCACATTGAATGACAATTTTGATGTATCATTATCGAAGGACCAAACTAATATGCCTGTATCATTATCGAAGGACCAAACTAATATGCCTGTATCTTAGGAAAACCAAACGAGTGCTTAATTCAAATATTATTTGCATCCTCATTCTCCTAAAGAATTAAATTTTTTTTAAATTTGAAAGTTGAATAGAAATTATATTCCAAAATTATACTTGCTACTTTCTATTCAATACGGGTGAATATCTTTGGAGAACAGGCATCACCTCTACAAAATCCGTGCCATTTGCCGCAGAAAAAGGCAACCCTGCTTCCCCAGCGTTGGCTTTAGTCAGTAGAGTTTTATCAGTTCCTGAAGGTCCGTGGAGAAGCATACCTTTTTTTACAATAAATTCCTTTGTCTTGAAACTCCTCATCATTCTTTAAAATTCATAAAATCTCTTGTAATTCCCTCTTTTCCTGGATAGCTAAATCATCAAAAGTGACACCAGTTCTTTCTTCTGTAGATATAAATTTAGCCCTGGGTGAAAAATATAATAATATAACACTTTTACTAATTAATATACAAATCAAGTGGTAAATGAACTTAGATTCCAAAACCCTAGAAATAGAATCATGTAGCCATTACATAAAAGAAAACATGAAACAACTTTCATAGTTTAACAATTGTATTAATAGGGCTGGTGCCTAGGCAAAACTTATCTCAAAGATGGAAACTATAGGATTTGAAGCTCTAACCTGAACTCCAAACAAAAAATTGAAGGGATTGGACCAAAAATCTCTAAAAAAAACACAAATTAGTATGAGGAAAACCGTAATGAGGGGACTAAGGAACCTGGAATATCAGCAATAGCAATAAATAGCAAATCAATGAACTTTTGATCTAGCAATGCAGAAAGCCAGAGGGTGCGTATCTCACAAGAGTGAAGGTTGGCGACGCTCTCAATTTTTCTGACAGAATATTTTAAAATATAGACAGAAAATATGTCTGTAATAATTTAACAAAACGCAACATTTTAGTTCATTTAAATACAGACGCATTTTCTGTCGGTAATTATTTCCCACCAAAAAATTAATTTTTCTGATTGAATTATCGATGGTTTTTTTTCCTCTGTAATTTATGCTAATTCATTTTTCTTTGTTTTCGACAGAAATTCTCTCAAAATTTGTCTGTATTTTTGTTGGATAAAATCTGTCGAAAATATTCGTATGTAATAAATAGTTTTCTAGTAGTGTGTTGCTTGATTAGCCATCAGTATAGTTGGCTTGTCCAAAAAAAAAAATTTACCTATATTACTAATAGCCTTGTGTTTTGGTAGCAGCTTGATCGTCGATAATTTACTAGTTGTAATGACTATTAGTAATGGTTGATCATATAATAGTAAAGAAGGAAATTTTTATTTTGCTTTTCGCAAGTTGCAAAAATATATTGTCTCTTGCAACCACTACAAAAAGTCAATAATTATCATCGGATTCACTTTAAAAATCTGACGGAAAAAGTCTTGTTGGTAAAGAGTTATTATTAGATTTTTGTAATACGATACTAATTATCATCGGAAAACTTCGACAGTAACAATATTTAGGGTCACGATTATTGGAAACTATTATTGTTGGAAATAATTCAACAGTAATCTTGGTGTCAGACTAATTTTTCGTGCCATTTGTTATTCTCAGATTCACCTGCCATTGTTGCCATCGGATTTACTAAATGTTCTTTCACAACTAGAAAATTGCTTACTACAGACAGATTTGGACTTTATTATAGATGAATTTTTAGTTACCAATGGATTTTGTCCCTCTATAAAGTCTCTTCGAAAATTATTTATTGACAAATTTTTCTTCGATAATCGTCCCCGTCATTTCATTAAAAATGTCAATTTTTCCGACAGATTTTCCATCGGTAACTAGCGTCAAATTTTTGGATAGATTTTTTGTCGATAAATAACATCAGATTTTTTTTACAGATTTTCTGCCGATGCTAGCGTCAGATTTTTCAACAGATTTTCTGTCAATAATTGGAGCCTAGAAAAGCATAAGAACTTTGAATACAAACAAATTTTCTGTCTATAAATTTGTTAGTAAGGTAAAATGAAATTTTTTTTTAGATTTTTCTATTGTAAAATAAACCTAATTTAATACAAAATAAATATAAATTTAATCAAGACAAATTTTCATCTAAGCTGTATTTGAACATTCATTGTTTTTAAAAAATAAAAAAGTTCATCTTATTATCAAACTAGAAGAAAAATACTATAAACAAGCAAGTCAATTCAAAACATAAATAAAGTATAGGGATATATCAACTATAATCCTCAGTATATTGTTCAACCATACTAAAAATATTAGCTATAATCCTCAATGTCATCTTCATTCTCGTCATCATCATAGTCCTCAGCTATAATTACTTCATATTTTCTTCAATCACAAAAAACACAAGACAAATTGACATCTTCAAAATTCTTCAACATTAATAATCCTACATTGCATAAATCAAGAGTACTAAGTTATAATTGATGTCAATTAGCATAAGAAGCATGTTTCACCAATAGCTAAATTTGGAATCACAACAGCATCAACTTAAATGAAAAACTCAATTTCAATATCCTGGTAAAAAAGGATCATTTGAAGAATATGAATGCAAAGTCATGAAAAGTCTTCATTAAATTCGAGAACTCACGAGGCGATTAACATGCACATGATCCCAATTAGCTGAAGTCTTTGCCTTTCAATGTAATTTCAGGAGAAATATGAGATACACAGTGAGATAAAGTGTTTAGTCCCAATCTATATTCCTCAAAAACCTGAAAAAGTAACATTGGAAGATACTTTCTCATAATATCAACTCAAATTTTAACATAAGAAAACATATTATTGTACAGTGTGTATACCTGCTTGGTGAAATGACAATACACAGCACAAAATTCTTTGCAGGTAATCCAAACACCACCATACAATATATTATCGCTAATTAACTCTTGTAGACCTAGTCAGACGTAACACAACATAAGAAGTACCCAAAAGACCCACTAGTAATTACCTTGTCATACTCTTGTAATAACACAGTGCATTGAACAAATATGTAAAATCCTGAAAAATTAGTAAATTCTTAACCAGTAAATTAATTATTATTTAAAGTAATTAAAAGATTAAATTTTATAGTTTAGAATGGAATAAATAATTAAAATATGAATTTTGATACTAATTTTAAAGGTTTTGGCCCAAAATTTGGCCAAATGAGCCAAACCGGTTGAATTGGGCCCAAACTAGACCCAAAATCCACCAATACTTAAGAGCGCAGCTCTTCTTCTCTTCCCCAGACGAAACACACGTTGATATATATACATTTGGGGGAAGAACGTTGATTCCAAATCCTTAATTTGATTTCAAATCCATATAACTTTTGATCCGGAGCTCCGATCGACGAGCCGTCAGTAACAACATGTTCATCTTAGAATTCTCTTCAATTCTATTTGAAAAAAGTGGTAAGAAACTTGAATTTATTTCCCAATTCTTTCTCTCCTCAATCTCGTTGGTTTTGAGTTTGGGTATTGAGGAATTGAATGATTTTGATGGTTTAGGTGATCTCTAGTAGCGGATAATTACTGGATTTTGTCCAATTGATCCGTGAATAATGTAAGAAATTGGTAAACCCTTATGAATCATTGATGAGCGGATATTTTATACGCTTTTTGGGGGTAATTTCATGTAGATTTTAGTATGTTTTAATTAGTTTTTAGTAGAATATTATTAGTTTTTAGGCAAAAATCATATTTCTGGACTTTACTATGAGTTTGTGTGTTTTTCTGTGATTTCAGGTATTTTCTGGCTGAAATTGAGGGAGCTGAGTGATGAGCGGATAATTTGTATGCTTTTTGGCATTGTTTTTAGTATGTTTTTGGTATGATATAGTTAGTTTTTAGTATATTTTTATTAGTTTTTAGTTAAAATTCATTTTTCTGGACTTTACTATGAGTTTGTGTGTTTTTCTGTGATTTCAGGTATTTTCTGGCTGAAATTGAGGGACCTGAGCAAAAATCTGATTTAGAGACTAAAAAGAACTGCAGATGCTGTTGGATTCTGACCTCCCTGCACTCGAAGTGGATTTTCTGGAGCTACAGAAGCCCAATTGGCGCGCTTCCAACGGCATTGGAAAGTAGACATCCTGGGCTTTCCAGCAATGTATAATAGTCCATACTTTGCCCAAGATTTGATGGCCCAAAC
>NC_029781.3:74049684-74050612 GCF_000817695.3 Arachis duranensis
TGCCGGGGATTGTTCAAGTTTTGAGCAAGCTTTTGGTAACATCAGTGCCAAGATCCGGCTACAACACCAAGTTTTTGGCGTTATTGCCAGGGATTGTTCAGTTTGGACAACTGAAGGTTCTTCTTGTTGCTTAGATTAGGTATTTTTTTTTTCGAAATTCTTGAAGATGAATTCTAGAGTTTCATGATGATTTGTTGAAATCTGGCTGGCTGAGAAGCCATGTCTAATCTCATTAGACCGAGGTTTCAACTTATCACCACAAGAGCTTGTTGATCTTTATCAATCTTGCTTTTGGAGCAGTGATCTGCTAAGGCTTGGCTGGCCTTTGGCCATGTCTAGTGTTTTGGACCGAAGCTTTCCTTGAAAGGCCTCTGGCCATGTCTAGTGTTTTGGACCGAAGCTTTCTTCGAAAGCTTGGCTGGCTGTGAAGCCATGTCTAATTCCTGGACCGGAGTCTTAGACTAGCATTGCACTGATTCCTGGAATTCTCATTAAGAATTTTGATATCTTTTTCCACTTAATTTTCGAAAAACACAAAAAAATTTAAAAAAAAATCATAAAATCCAAAAAAAACATTTCTTGTTTGAGTCTAGTGTTTCATTCTAAGTTTGGTGTCAATTGCATGCATTCATTCATGTATCTTAAGGATTTTCAAGTAATTCTTGATAATTTTCGTGCTCTAATCTTTGAATTCTATTGACTTGAGTGTTTTGTGTGTCTCATATGCATTTTCATCCTGTTAGTGTCAGCAGTATACAAACTGCTAAGTTTGGTGTCCTGCATGCATTGTTATTTAATTCTTGTTGCATTTTGATTTTTCCTTATTATTAAAAAACCAAAAATATTTTTAATTTGTGTCTTTTCAAGTCAATAATACAGAGAATTGAAGATTCAGAACATACAGCAGAGGAATTGCACAGAAAAAGCT
>NC_029781.3:74051010-74051764 GCF_000817695.3 Arachis duranensis
ATCATATTTTCTCAATCACATCTTTTTAAAACTAATCATATCTTCTTAACCAAATCTTTTTCAAAATAGTTTTCAATCAAATCTTTTTGATTTCTAATTTCAAAATCTTTTTCAAAAATCACCTTATTTCTTTCCCACTCTTCATTTTCGAAAATTAAGTAATGTTTTTCAAAAATGTTTTCAAATTTTCTACTTAATTTTCGAAAATCACTTCCCTCCTTCTCACATACTTCTATTTATGGACTAACACTATCCCTTAATGCAAAATTCGAACTCCATCTCCTTTGATAAGTTCGAATTTTCTACTTCTGTCTTCTACTCTTCTTTTCCTCTGACACTTTAAGGAATCTCTATACTGTGACATAGAGGATTCCACACTTCTTGTTCTCTTCTCTTTCTTATGAGCAGGAGCAAAGACAAAGGCATTCTTGTTGAGGCTGATCCTGAACCTGAAAGGACCTTGAAGAGAAAGCTCAAAGAAGCCAAAGCACAACTCTCTTTAGAGCACCTAACCGAATTCTTCAAAAAAGAAGAACAAATGGCAGCCGAAAACAACAACAATGCCAACAATGCAAGGAAGGTGCTGGGTGACTTTACTGCACCTACTCCCGACTTCTATGGGAGAAGCATCTCTATCCCTGCCATTAGAACAAAACAACTTTGAGCTTAAGCATCAATTAGTTTCTCTAATGCAACAGAATTGCAAGTTCCATGGACTTCCACTGGAAGATCCTCATCAGTTTTTAGCTGAGTT
>NC_029781.3:74051864-74052920 GCF_000817695.3 Arachis duranensis
AACTCAAGATGGGCGTTGCCAACGCCACACAACCAAGCAACAAATGGAGCCCTGGAAGAAAAGGAGCTGGCGTTGCCAACTGAAGAATGGCGTTGCCAACGCCACACAAGAAAGCTTGGCTAGGTACCAAGTTTTGGTGCCAGCCAGGCTGCCAAACGCCCAATGGCGCACCAACCAGGCTGCTAAACGCCCAGTGGCGCACCAATCAGGGTGCCAAACGCCCAATGGCGTACCAACCACGTTCCAAATGCCCAAATGCCGCACCACTCACGTTGCCAACGCTAGATGGGCGTTGCCAACGCCAACTTACCAAAACAAGGCAGCCTGACCATGTCCTCTTCAATGGAAGATATCTTGAGCTACAGAGATCTAAATTGAGTGTTTCCAGTTGCATTGGAAAGCTGACATTCAGAGCTTTCCAACCATATATAATAGTCTGTGGTGAAGCACAAGATTGGAGCCAAACCAGAGTCATCTTTAGGCCCTAAAAACAAGAACATGAAGTGAAATTCAAGAAAGCTAGAGTTTGGCCTTGGGGTGTGGGTCGAGCACGTTGCCAACGTGCCACAAGGGGGGCGTGTTTTGCAACAACGCCAGCCCCAAGCCCTTGCCTTGGGAGAGTAAGGCACGAGCACGTTGCCAACTTGGGGTTTAAGGTGCGTTTTTGGCAACAACTTGGCAACAACTTGGCAGCTTGACCTTACCTTCTTTGAGGAACCATAAATTGAGCTAGGAAAGTCCAATTGAGGTGATTCCAGTGGCATTAGAAAATAGACATCAAGAGCTTTCCAATGATGTATAATAGTCCATATTGAAGCTGAAGGTTGACACTCAAATTCTGGGCTACATTTAGCATGAAAGTAAGGCCAAGAAGAGGAAAAGCAAGTTGTTGGCAACAACTTGGGCTAGCAACGCCCAAGTCTCATACTTCATGCCCAGGAAATTGTCCTGCACGTTGCCAACGTGCATTTGGCCTGGAGTTAGTGCCAATAACGCCAAGCCAATGGGCCAGAAACATGATGAATGAACTCTTCCATTCCAAGTCTAGCAACACTT
>NC_029781.3:74054522-74055120 GCF_000817695.3 Arachis duranensis
GACTTTACTATGAGTTTGTGTGTTTTTCTGTGATTTCAGGTATTTTCTGGCTGAAATTGAGGGAGCTGAGCAAAAATCTGAGTTATGCTGAAAAAGGACTGCTGATGCTGTTGGATCCTGACCTCCCTGCACTCGGAATGGCGTTTTTGGAGCTACAGAAGTCCAATTGGCGTGCTCTCAACGGCGTTGGAAAGTAGACATCCAGGGCTTTCCAGCACTATATAATAGTCCATACTTTGCACAAAGATAGACGACGTAACTTGGCATTGAACGCCAAGTACATGCTGCTGTCTGGAGTTAAACGCCAGAAAAATGTCATGATCCGGAGTTAAACGCCCAAAACACGTTATAACTCGGAGTTCAACTCCAAGAAAGGCCTCAACTCGTGGATAGCTTCAGTCTCAGCCCCAGCACACACCAAGTGGGCCCCAGAAGTGGATTTCTGCACCAATTATCTTAGTTTACTCATATTCTGTAAACCTAGGTTACTAGTTTACTATTTAAACAACTTTTAGAGACTTATCTTGTACCTCATGACATTTTCAGATCTGAATTACATACTTTTTGACGGCATGAGTCTCTAAACTCTATTGTTGGG
>NC_029781.3:74055168-74076804 GCF_000817695.3 Arachis duranensis
AAAGTCTAAACCTTGTCTGTGGTATTCTGAGTAGGATTCTGGGATTGAATGGCTGTGACGAGCTTCAAACTCCTGAAGGCTGGGCGTTAGTGACAGACGCAAAAGAATCAGTGGATTCTATTCCAACCTGATTGAGAACCGATAGATGATTAGCCGTGCTGTGACAGAGCATAGGAACGTTTTCACTGAGAGGATGGGAAGTAGCCATTGACAACGGTGACACCCTACATAGAGCTTGCCATGGAAGGAACCTTGCGTGTGGAAAAGGATTTCAAGGAAGAGTTGAAGTTCAGAGGACAAAGCATCTCCAAAACTCCAACATATTCTCCATTAATAAAGTAACAATTCCTTATTCCAAATACTTTGACTTCTTACCATTAAATCCAATTAATCTTATTGGCATCCTGACTAGGATTAATAAAATAAACATAGATTGCTTCAAACCAATAATCTCCGTGGGATCAACCCTTACTCACGTAAGGTATTACTTGGACGACCCAGTGCACTTGCTGGTTAGTTGTACGGATTACAAATTCGTGCACCAATCATTGAATTAGTGAACCCTATAATGATTATAGTGATATTGTGTGAATTAAATGGTGTTCTTGTTGATTTGAAATTCAATTTAGAGTTCAATTTGACAGTTTGAAACGAAATTTGGGTAATTAAGCTTGAGGAATTGACGTTTGGAAGCTTGGAGCTTGTAAAAGGAGAGGTTTTTGAGATGTTCCGAGCTTAGGGAGGAATTGGCCAATGTATGGTTTTGGTTTCTCGTAGTTAATGTTTAATGTCACATGAAAACTTAGGCTAGAAGACCTTAAGATAGGAATGAACTGAATGAATTATTGATGGATTATGTATATGGTATATGATGTGTGTATAGAGGATGAATGAATTTGTATATGTTGTATTATGTCTTTGATAAGTATAAAAAATGATAAAGATTGTTGATGTGTTGAGGATTAATAGTAAGTTTGTGAAATTGAATTGAATGGATTGGTTGGGAGATGTGTGGTTTGATTTTGTAAGCGACTTGTTATTAAATTTGGTTGATATTGGAAAAAGATTTAATATTAAAATTGGTTTAATTTTGAAATAATTTGATACTAGAAATGATTTGAATGACTGAGAGGTGTTTGGTTTGATGGTTGGGACCCTTGAAGGGTGGCAGAAGTTTGAGTTTTAGAGGAAATGCTGCCAAAATTTCTATAAAAATTGAAGATTTGATTTAAAGTGTTATTTTAAAAAGAAAAGAAATTATTATATGATTTGTATATTTTAAGATTAATTGTTGGCCCTCTATCGCAAGATATGAACGGGCACTTTAACTTCCCGGGTTCTCCCATGGGCATGCATATATATAAATTTAAGCTTGGAATTTTTCCATAGAATATTATATTATTGAGCTTGGAGTTTGACTCCATAGAATATTATATTATTGAGCTTGGAGTTTGACTCCATGGAATATTATATTTAAGCTTGGGGATGCGCGCACAGAGGGACTGTCCAAGGTTAGCTACCAGGACATGAAGGGTTGGTTATATAACTGACAGATGAGACTTGTCAGCCATAGGACAGGCATACATCATGTGTATTTGTATGTTTTGCTTGAGTGTGTATTGTTTTGGTTTGCTTAATTGCTTAACTCTACTTATCTGCTACTTGTTCTACTTGTTGTAATTGTACCTCTATCTGTGTTTTCCTTGCTTGAACTATATGTGTATGATTCTGGGAGACGCTCTCTTGACAGAGGAGTGAAAGAGGGTTGTTCCACCGGTGATTTGGAAGTTTAGAGTTGACAGAAGGTGCAGATTTAGAATAGGGTTGGAATCCTTTAGTTAGATTTTCGATATTATTGGTTTAGAATAAATTTTAAGATTAATCTAAGTGTCAAACTTTTAGGAATGCCTCTAGCTTTCTGGAGATCTTTTATATTAACTATGCAAGCACCTTTACCATACTGAGAACCCTCGATTCTCATTCCATACATATTTTGTTATTTTTCAGATGCAAGTCGAGAGGCACCTCGCTGAGCGTCTGGAGTTTCCTGTGCAAGCAAAGTTGGGTTAGTTTTGGGATGCTGTATTTTGTATTTATGCTATGTATATATGTATATAGATTCTCCTCTGTATATATTTTATGTTTGTCCCTCCTAGAGGTTGACCTGGAGAAACAGGTATTTATTCTATAGTTTGAATTATATTTTGGGTGGTATAAACGTATATAATTACATACTTTGGCCGGACTTAGCTTTGCAAGTCGAGATATGTATATATTTGTTTTAGCTTATTTTCCAAGGCTCCTAGATATGAATTCTTTCAACTATATTTATGTAAATATTTTATTTTTAGAGGTTGTAATACCTCACTACCTCTGTTTCACGACTTAAACGTAAGGCTCTGTGTAGTAGGATGTTACAAATTATCCTTGTGACAGCTAAAGGTGTATAACAATTTCATATGATTGTTTGTATTGTGCAAACTACAAAGAAAAAACATAACTAACATGATAACAACTTAAGATTAAAAAAGTTACCTCAGGATGCATATTGGAGAAATTAATAAGCCTAGAACTAAAATATGGTCGAAGATCCATATCAGCAAATTCATTAGAATCCTCTTCTAAAACATCAAATACCAAGGTGATCTTCATGTCTGACTTCATACACAAGCTCTTCTTATCATGAACAAGCACCTTATCTATATGTGTGCCATCAGGAAGTAATACTTCATTTGTACAAGACGAGCATATGAGAATTTCCTAGGAATAAAATATAGAGTAATAACTTGATTTTGCTTAACTGATGAAACCAAAGTTGTTAGAAGAGTAATCCCTAAAAAAAGATTGCACCCAATTGCCAAAGCATTAACATTAGTCTCACTACAAACTGAATAACTTCAGCAGAGTCCATACAAATCAAAGTAGGACTATAAGAGTCATACTAGTTGTCTTTATAACATATTGGATACTATTTTATTCATGGACAACTTTGGAGATCTAATGTTATTGCTAAACTAAATCAAGAAACATCTAATAAAACAAAACAACACACCTCTACGCCAGAATTTCAACTTGGGCACAAATATTTTGAAAATTTGGAGACTTTTTACACAGATGAAGCAATCTAAGTGAGCAGCTCATATGGCCAAACAAATCAGCTACTGCTTTGCATCTGAAACAAAACTTAAAAAGTAACACGAAATCACACTTAGCATAATGAGTGCATTGTTTTCTCAATTAATTGAACAAGATGCATCTTCTGATTTAAGGCTTGACTTTGGAAAACTCTGTTTTATAGTGAACTCGAACATCTATGCAGCAACAGAAGGCGCCACTTTGGAAACATCAATTCGACTAGCCTTGGCCAACTTGCTCTTCTTACTTTAAAAGTAGTCACAAAAATCAAAATTGGCTTAAGTGTCCTACATGGACCACATGTTGGTGATGTATATAATACACATATAAACTTTGGACTTTCGTCGTACAATTTTCTTAGAGCATACCATAGAAAGAAAATCATACAAGAAAAGCAAAAGAAATGCATAAATAACAACCAACATATTAAAAAAGAAAAGGGAATTGATTGAATGTAATAAATGCTAAGACTAATCTTATTATCCTACCTGTCCCTTATGCTTTGCAAGTGTTATATCAAAGCCTTCTTCAACATCCTTTCTGTAAGTTCCTTCTTAAGCTCTTACCCTACAGGCCATAAACCTATAATCACCAAATTCTCAACCCCTTTTTCGGTAATGATAAGAACATAAGAAAGAGAACAAGTAAAGCAATGAAGTATATCAAACAAAGATTATTCCCCTCTCCCCTCTCCCCGCTCGCCCCCTCCCTCCCCAAAACCACTCTTGTATTTCAAACAAAAGAAACCAACTATATCAAAATTATAACCTAATAAATGACAATATAATACATTATTGGGTTCTCACTTTTAGAGGAACATTTTTAAAAAAAATAAAGGAAGAAGAATCACATTGGAGGAAATGAAGGTGACTCATTGAGTTCCGATTCTAATTCCAATTCCTATATTAGCAGTAGCCATTGGTTTAATAATAACTTTTCATTATACAAAAAATGCAAAATAGTAAAAAATATTTTATATACTACATATATCTGAAAGTATGGTGTAACATCTTACCATACAGTGTCTTATGCTTAAGTCATAATTTAGAGATGGCAAGGTATTATGACCTCAAAAAATTAAATTTTCAGTATACATAGTAGTGGGAACAATGTTTATAACTAGGAGCCTTTGAAGAAAAAGGGATAAAACAAAATCGTAACCCGAAAAATGCAACACTCCGATCGATAACATAACGTCTCGGATAAAGGATAAGCTAACGCAAGATTATATATACAGAAGAGTGTCAAAAACAGGAATATCAAAACTCAAAATTCGGTTGCGAAGATAACCGATCTGAGCACAGAAATATATACATGTAAATAGAATAAGAAACCCCAAGGAAACCCAAAAGGACATAAATATAAAAAACCTCTTCTCCAAAACCACCTCTAAGAGGAGTCATCACAGTTTGTATTATTTAGTGGAGATAAAAGTATCTAAGCAAAACATATAAACTAAAATAGAGTCCCGAGAACAAAGGATCTTCGCTAATCCAGAAGTCTCCAGCATGCCTCAGCGAGAAGCCTCACGTCTTGCATCTGAAAACCACAAAATCCGCATGGGTGAGAACTGGAGCTTCTCAGTATGGTAACAGTGCCTACATATCTAACATGTAATGTCCTGAGAAAGCCAAAGGCAATCCTAGAACTTCCAACAGATAATTCAAAGCTTATAAACAAACTAAACCACAATTGGCAACTGACTAAAGATCTTCAGTCTAACTAATACTTCCCTTTCCAATTCCTTCAGACCTTCCAACCACCAGCAGGAGTATAATATGGCAAACATAGTTATATCAAACAAGAAATATACAAATAGGAAACAGATACGGCATTTAGACAATTAGCAAGTAATATGTAGTCAATTAGGCAATCTCAAACAATTCACATAATATGCATATGATGAATGCCTGTCCTAATGGCTTATGAGTCTCTTCTGTCGGTTATAAAGCCAACCCGACAAGTCCCGATAGTGGAAGTGCATCCCCAACTCGAGTTATACTCAATATAATTCATAATCATAATTCATATCCAACACCCTCACTGGTGTATATTCACGGGGGCGAGCTCATCCGGAACTTTCACAGTGTCTGGCCACACTTACGACGTAGGATCAGCAGAGTATCGAGTCTCCACCTGGAGCACGTGGTGGCTAGCTACTGCTTTCTTCCAGGGAAACTCGTATCTCAGATAGTGGAAGTGCAACATTCACATTTCATTCAATACGCATATATGCAATCATACTCAGCCATAAATCAATAATGGCCCCGCCATAATCCGGCAATAACTCAGCCATCCTGCTCATAGTTCAATCCAGAACCAGCCAATTTATCAACAAATACAGTCGTTCGGCTCATAGCACATAAAGCACTTCCACCGCCATCCTCCGTATCTCATATAATCATCTTTGATTATCCTTGATCATAAATTTTCCCCTTTCTTCATCCACAAGTTACCACATCCCCTAGCTCATTTCTCATTGCTAGGCATATCATAATAATTTAAGATATAAGGGGGTGAGATCGGAGGCTTAGAATTATGAAATTTGGCTTTTACAACTCAAAATTCAACTTTGGAATGAAAACAGGGTCACGCGTAGGCATCATCGATGCGTACGCGTTGCCCACGCGCACGCATGGATGGAAAAATAGCCAAGTGACGCCTACGCATCAGCCACGCGTACGCGTGGGTGCGTTTGTGCCCCACGCACAAAACTGGCACATTTCTCGCACAACTCTCGGGAAATAGGCTGGGCATTTGATGCAGCTCACTGACGCATACGCATCGGCCACGCGCACGCGTGGGTAGTGAAAATGACACATACGCATCGGTCACGCCTACGCGTGGATGCGCATTCTGCCAAAAAATTTTCTAAGTTAAAAGCTGCAGAATTTACAGATTCAACCCCCAATCTTCTGACGGGCATAACTTTTCCATTTCAAATCATTTTTCGCCCGTTCTTCGAACGGTATAAACATCTCGAATCTAATTTCATTTCTAAATAAGTTTGGCACAAAATGGGGATCTGGAGTCCAAGTTATACCCTGTCAAAGTATACCCAAAAACTATATTTTCATACAAAACCACAAAGTGTCATTTTCAAAACAAACCAATTTCAACCCTTTTCAAAATCAACCAAAACATACCAATTTCAATCCTTTTTGAAATCAAGCCAAAACATACCAAAAATTAACCTCAAACCTCCTTAACTCATACATTAACATTTTCATCAAAATCACAACCACCATCTCACCATTTTAACCCATCTCAATCAAATGGTTAAATAACAAACACACTAACATGACATACATCCTTTCTCATCCCAATTTCCAACAATACCATTTCCAATCAACCATCATTATACATAATCAATATCATACTCACCATCAACATGGTTTCATCCACAAATCAACCTCAAACATTCATCAAGCATATATCACAACATGTATTTTTCTCATACATCACACCATCAATGCATCAATATTCATAATTACATATATGACCACATCATATATCTCAACCATTTAACAACTTTAACAATTCAATGCCTATCTTAGGGCCTCTAGCCTAAGTTTTCACACCACATTACATTTTAGATACAGGAAACTGAGACCATACCTTAGCCGATTTTCCAAGCTTAACCGGAGGACTTCCAAATCACTTGTCCACAAGCTCTCAAGGTCTCAACACCTCCAAGAACAGATTTTTGCACACCAAAGCCCTTTTTCAAGCTTTTCAAAATCTCAATCAAGCCCCAATATTCACATACACACTACCTAAGCTACAATCATCATACCCAAACACAACATCCCAATACCCAAACATTATAGAACAACAAATTACAATAGAGTTGAGAATCTTACCACATCCAAGGTTCAAGGAGACAAGATTAACCTTCGCTTTCAAGAGAGTTGGGTCCTATAACATCAAAGAGCTCAAAATCTCAACACTTTTCTCCATGGAATTTGAAATTAAGGGATGAAGAACTGAGATGAAATCGTGGCTTACCTCAAGAATAAAGTAGCGGTTTTGTAGATCTCTTTTCAGTGAACGTGTGGCCACAAACGGTGTGGCAATTGGAGCTCTAGATCAAAACCTATGGTGGTTTGAAGATCAACCAAGGGTTATAACTTGAGAGAGTGTTCTTCCCCCTTTCCCTTTCATTTTCAGCGTGTTCTTAGTGTTAGTGAGGAGAGAGAGTGCTGAAATGAGGGTTTTAGGTTTAGTTAGGTTGGCCAAGGGCCCAATATAGGTCCGGTTGGCCCGATTTGGCCCGTTCGGTCCAATCTTACTCCGATTTCTATAAAATTAGTATCGAAATTCTCGTTTCATTCTCCTCTATCATATTAAGCAATAAAAATCACATTTTGGCTATCTAGAATAAATTCTCATTTATGGACTAATTAGTCATTAATTAGCCGGGTTTTACATATGGAACACATGCTCCAAGATTATCCAAGCTCACAGGTTTAAGGTATAACAGTATCAAATCTTTTTATTCTGAATGATCAACAACTATTGGACCTTACAATAGTTCTCAAATTATTTGATAATGCTACAATTAAAACACCCTATAAATAAATAGTTACGGAATAGTACTATATTTTATCACTAACTATGAATTAAAACTGAATCCACACTATAAATGAGAAGAATCTAAATTATTATTATTGAGCACGTATGAAACATTAACCTTCTAAATTAATTTATCACTAAATTATTATTATTGAGTAGAATCTAAATCTATATATGTCCAGAAAATTTCAATCTTTGGTTCACTCTCCTCTTTCTCCTTCGAAAACATAAACTTCTCTATGAACTCCAATAGTGCTTCCTCACCTGATGTACCTCTTTTGTCAGTATTTTAAGTACTTTGAGAGAAGTAATCAAGAAAAAAAATTGGCAAATTGCATACATCTTTTTAAGTGAAGCTGTGTAACCATCCCTATGGGAAGGTCTGGCGAGTCATAACCCATTTCCATTAGTGCAACACCCTAATATTCAAATCCTTATGCTCGAGTCATAAGTCAATGATATTACGGTGGTACGACTCTCGGGTGGATTTTTAATATATAAATATAGGTAATTTCAAAAGGAGTATTAATCGAGAAGCCTGAAAAGAGTATAAATAAAATTGCGAAGACGTATCACTCACGTTTCGACAACGAAAAGTTAAACTGTGAAGCCGAAAGCGATATACGGACAAGACATAAAGGAGATTAATAGATAGATAACAGATGGATATATATATAACATAAGTAAAAAAAACACAAAGTAGAGAAAATAAATATCTTCGCCGTCTCTCAGACGAACCGCAGCTCACTTCTGAGTACCTGAACCTGTATCTGAAAAACAAGAGATATATACGGAATGAGAACCCCGGGCCCATGGGTTCCCAGTACGGTAAAAGTGCCAAATAAATACAATGCACTGCAATAAAAACTCACTATGCATCCTAAACTCCTTTTCACCAAGTATCCAGCCTAGATTCTCACTAATCCATAAATAGGCATCTGTCGTAAGGGGATACTAAATCTAGTTCATGTTACACATGTTTCCCGACTCGCTGATTCTTATGTTTCCCAACTCGCTGATTCTTCCACGAATCAGACTCAGAATCATAAGCAAAACCATCACCAGTTGTTCTGCCTCAGCAACTCTATATCAATACATCATACCCTCGCCTGGAGCTAGTAAAATCACATCACTGCGTCTACCCAAGGGGCTCAAATTATCTCATTCAAAAATCATCATCATCATGCAATCGCATCATGAGATCGGAGGCTTAGAAGTATGAGATTTAGTTTTTAAAACTCAAAAATCAACTTTGGGATGAAAACAGTGCCACGCGTATGCGTACTCCACGCGCATGCGTGGATGGCCAAAAAGCTCATCCACGCGTATGCGTCATACACGCGGACGCGCAGATTGAAACACAGCCAGACGACACGTACGCGTCAGCCACGTGTACGCGTGGCTGCATTTGCGCCCCAGGCACAAAACTGGCACAACTCTCGGGAAAATGGCTGGGCATTGGGTGCAGTGCATCGACGCGCACGCGCACACCACACCGCACGCGTGGATGGTGCCTTCTTGAAAAACGACGCATACGCGCCAAGTGCGCCTACGCGTGGAGGGTCATTCTGCTAAAAATTTTCTAAGTTAAAAGCTGCAGAATTCATAGATTCCACCCCCAATCTTCCGACGGAGATAACTTTCTCATTTTAAATCGTTTTTCGCTCGTTCTTCAAATGGCATGGACATCCCGGATCCAATTTTACTTCTAATTAAGTTTGGCACAAAACGGGGATCCAGAGTCCAAGTTATGTCCCATCAAAGTATGCCCAAAAATCATGTTTTCATACAAAACCACAAGGTGCCCTTTTCAAAACAAGCCATTTTCAACCATTTTCAAAATCAACCAAAACATGCTTGTTTCAACCATTTTTGAAATCAATCAAAATATACCAAAATCAACATCAAGCCTCCTCAACTCATACATTAACACTTTGCCACGATTCACAAAACCGTCATATAACCATTTTTACCTATTTCAAACAAATGGCTAAATTACAAACACATCAACATGTCATCCATCCTTCCTCATCCCAATTTCCAACAATACTATTTCCAATCAACTATCATTATACATAATCAATGTCATACTCACTATCAAGTGGTTTCACCCACAAATCAACCTTAATCATTCCTCAAGCATATATCATAACATACATATCTCTCATGCATTATCATACCATCAAGACATCAATAATCATAATCACATATATGACCACATAATATTTCTCAACCAAAACCAAACATACCTCATCTACACAATTTCACCCAAAATTACCAAATCCCACACTTCAACTCCTCAAACCTTATTATTCAATAACCAACCCAATCATTCACATATTCATTATCTAAAATTCATCCAATCACTTGTGTCATCATATAATGCACACATCAACTTACCTTCCTTACCTCTTTCCGGCCTCCGGACCAAACTTTATGGCCTCCGGCCCAATTTCACAATTTAATTGCATAAACCACAAATCAATACTCATTACCCAATACATCAAATTTTTAATACACCAAGCATACAGGGGCACACAATTCTCAACCCAATAATTAATTCACATTACATACCAACTATGCATATTAGCACCAACCATTTACACAATCCAAACTTAATCCTAGGGGCATCTAGCCTAGGAATTCTCATCACTCTACATGGTACTTAAATGAAACTTAAACCGTACCTCTTGTAGCCAAATCAATTGAGCCTCTTCTTTGGAAGTCTCCACCAACCTTAGCCCCAAGCCTCACCAAAGCTCCTCAAACAACACCAATCTCCCAATTGTGCACCAAAACGATCAAATACACTAACATAACCAATATCACATTCATACATCAATCTAGGGCTTATAAAGATGATATATCACAAGGGTTTGAGCACTTCTTACCTCAGCCCATATGAAGTAGGGATAGAACCCACTTAGAATCCATGTTGGAGTATCCCTAAACACCCAAAATCACAAGATTTCAACACTAACTTTCCAAAAACGTGTAATAGTGGGAAATTTCGAAAAATGCGCAGAGATGAATGGAATACTCACCACAAAACTTAAATAGAATTGTAGAGGATGAGAAGAGCAACGCGTGGCCACAAACAGCTCGTCAATTGGAGCTCTGTAGCTCAAGTTATGGTGGTTTGAAAATCAAAGAGAGTTAGGTTTTCTCTCTTCTCTTCTCTCTTCTCTTCTCTCTTCTTAATTCAGCGCCCAACACTCCTTCTTTAGGGCAAAATGAGCTGAAATGCTCATAACTAATGTTTATATATGTTAGGTCTTGGGCCCACTTAGGCCCGGTTCACTTATTTTTGTCAGTTGGCCTAATTTTGGGCAAAACCTTTAAGATTAGCGCTCCAAATCGCACTTTAAATATTTCTACCTCCCCTAATTATAATTCCTCATTTCTTAATCTTATTTACTCATAATCAATTTTCTCAGCTGCAGTACCAGAAAGGTCTCAGCCGGTACTGCCGATCAAAATTCCACTGCGCGCTTTTACGCAGAAAACTATGTCTTCCGACTCGGAAAAATTCACTGAATCCAAATATCATATTTAAATCATCAAATTTCAATTGCCAAATCTTCCAACCATATTCGCTCCTACTTAACTCATTATTTAATTAATTTCGGTTAGACCGGGTATTACATTCTACCCCCTAACAGAAATTTTTGCCCTTGAAAATTCCATCCATCCCTACGAGTACGCGAGCATAGTATGCCTTTATATCAAACGCATAACAGTTCCAAGGTCCTTTTACTCTGTGCGCTTCCGTTGCCGCGCTCTGATTTCTCTATTCCTGAGGGTCTCGGTCGTTCGTTCAACCCTGACCAACAGCCTCGTTCCTTACTTTTACCGTCTCATCAACCCAAACCCTATTAAATCTCAAATCATCTCATCAATAATATTGCCATCTTCGTTAATCATAGCCATCATCCCACATCACTATGATCAATCAAAGCTTTCTTCGTTTTTAGAATTTAATGAGTTTGGACTAACAAGCTGACAAACTCTTAAGAATCTGCTTTCCTTTACTAATCTATAAAAGCTTTCGAGACACATCTCTTTTGTTGAAGTTACCCAGATCAAAAATCATTTTCAAAAATATAACCAACACTCCTTCAAATTCTTGGAAAAATTTTCAACAGCACCTCCCTAAAAATTGGAGTTTACCACCCGTCACGGGTTCCCTCAAACCAATCTCAGTACCGCATCAACATTTCAATTTAATGGTTTTCACATTCGTCTTTCAAAACCAATCATTATAAATCCCAAACTAAATCCAAGGTCACTATGACCAAACATCATAGTACTCATCTCTCAAACACGACAACTTGCACTCTTTCATCATCTAAATCCAATTATGCATCAATGATAATTTCTCATCCGCTTTAGAACCATCAAAGCTCACAGCCGCAATTAATTCCAATTATCTAGAATTATTATCTGTATAAGCTCACAAAACTTTTAAGTACTCTAACAATAAAGCATTTCTAATCACACCCCACTTTTCCTTATTATTACTATACTATGCTAACACTTTAGCAAGCTTCCGCTATGCCACTTTGATTTCTCGTCAAGTATTAGTTCCATCACTTATTTCCTCATGTACTCAACCACAACTTAACATGACTGGCATTTCAAATCAACATTTCCAAATCCATCATTTAGGACCATTTCTTATCTATTTAAATCAAAGGAACTAAAAGTCACAGGTTCAATCTGTTTCACCAAAAAAAAATCCAAAAATCAACCAACTACATAACAAATACAACACATCATTCTCAATAAAAAATCATTTACATCACAGGCATTTATCCATTCGTATTAAGGCAATTCCTTACTCGGACCATCCGATTTACTTCTCAGTCTAATATTAAGCTTGACATTCCCAGTTTTACTGTACATGCGGTATTATAAAATCACGCACTGTCCTTTAAGCCTGATTATTGCAATTACCTCAATCTTACTACCGCAATCGGCCCGCATCCTGACTCTCTCCTTGTTGATAATTTCTTGATACATGCCCTGGTAACCCGCACTTGCAACATACACCTAACTCCAATCGGCACGGCCTATTTGGGAGATGACTTCCACATCTCTGATAGCTCAAAACATTAGAAGCAGCCACTGCCCGTTTTCCCTTACATTCCTTTGGGACTCCTCACTCGTCGCAAAGTTATTCCGTCCTTGGGGAAAGTGTTGTATGTATCCTCTCTCCTTAAACTCTCGACCCCTTGGTGCGAATCCTTGGTTGTGCTCTCTATGACTTCCTTCCTCTGCAACCCTCCTTTTCACACACTCTTCAGCAATTCTGCTCTTATTCACCAACTCTGAAAAAGTTCGGACCTCCATTGGTCCCACTGAACTCAAGATGTCGCTCCGGAGCCCTCCTTCATACTTAATGCATTTCCATTCCTTGAAGTCTCCCGGAGCTCCCTGATACATGCGAAAAAACCTGAATAGCTCCTCAAACTTGTCTGTATACTCAGATACGGACATAGCACCTTGCTTCAGCTGCAGTAACTCCAATTCCTTGGTTGTCCTGGCGGAATTCAAAAAGTACTTCTTATAGAATCCACCTGGAAGGCATCCCAAGTGATGGGATCATTCCCCTGTTGCAGGAGACGTTGAGCCCCTTGCCACCAATGCGATGCTTTCCCCGTGAGCAGATAGGTAGCAAATTCAACACACTGCTCTTCAGGCACCAACTGCGCTTGTAGTGCTCGCTCCATGGCCTGAAACCAAGTATTAGCTTCAGTCGGATTAGTGGTTCCCTTGAACTTAGGTGGATTAACCTTTAAGAAAGTTGCCAGTGTCATCGGGTCCTGAGCTTCCCTTCCGCCATTGCCATTATTATTTATCTGTTGCCCAAGAGCCTCCGCAGTGGCTTGCATAGCAGCAGCCATATTCTCCAACACCGCCATAAGATTTACCGGGTTATTCGGGTTGATTTCCGGTTCCTGTGTACTAGTACGATCTCTCTCATGTCCCCGACCGGGTCCACGAGGCGCCATCTGGCTCTTATACACACCAAACAATTGATATCAAGTTGATCAGTCTCAATATCGGAAGTATAGTGCTTCAAAGTACCAAAGGTACACTCATGGACTTCATGCTAAATGTATCGGATAGATACCCTAACTAGCACAGGCACAGACTCAGAGTATGCATTGAAGCATAAGCAGTTCCATCCCTCAGGCTCACGAGGACGAACTGCTCTGATACCATAATGTAACACCCTAATATTCAAATCCTTATGCTCGAGTCATAAGTCAATGATATTACGATGGTACGACTCTCAGGTGGAATTTTAATAATATATAAATATAGGTAATTTCGAAAGGAGTATTAATCGAGAAGCCTGAAAAGAGTAGAAATAAAATCGCGAAGACGTATCACTCACGTTTATAACATATATATAAATAGCCACTAGTCGCGACCCGCGAAGTTTAGGCCGGCTAGGGTACAGTATGAAAGTAGTTGATAACAGTATATCCTAATCTCTCCCCAATGAAACATAAGAGCCTCTATAGGCAAGTTCCAAAAGAGTTCAATACATAATATAATCTTTTCAAAACAAAGGTGGAGAGATTCTAAGCAAAACACAAAGTAGAGAAAATAAATATTTTCGCCGTCTCTCAGACGAACCGCAGCTCACTTCTGAGCACCTGAACCTGTATCTGAAAAACAAGAGATATATACGGAATGAGAACCCCGGGCCCATGGGTTCCCAGTATGGTAAAAGTTCCAAATAAATACAATACACTGCAATAAAAACTCACTAAGCATCCTAAACTCCTTTTCACCAAGTATCCAGCCTAGATTCTCACTAATCCATAAATAGGCATATGTCATAAGGGGATACTAAATCTAGTTCATGTTACACATGTTTCCCAACTCGCTGATTCTTTCACGAATCAGACTCAGAATCATAAGCAAAACCATCACCAGTTGTTCTGCCTCAGCAACTCTATATCAATACATCATACCCTCGCCTGGAGCTAGTGAAATCACATCACTGCGTCTACCCAGGGAGCTCAAATTATCTCATTCAATATCTCATTCAAAAATCATCATCATCATGCAATCGCATCATCAATTTATCTCATCAAGAACAGCCCTCAACATCCACCGACACCAACATGAGGGATCTCTCAGTTGTACAAACACAAGCAATACAGAGAAGTAATACACAAATAAGGTACAAGTAGAACAAGTAGCACGTAATCAGGTAACATAGCATATATGATATAGAAATCCAAAACAAATAGGCAAACCCAAACAATTCAAACATATGCAAATGATGTATGCCTGCCCTATGGCTGATGATATCATATGTCAGTTATATAGCCAACCTGACATGTCCTGGTAGCTAACCATTGGACAGAAACACCCCTTGCGGAGTAAGTAGGTTTGAGCTACAACCCCCTTGCTACTACCCGCTCAACCCAGAGCCAGTGGAACAACCACTACTGCGACTACTACCCAGGCGGGTGTTTAAAAGCTCAACCTGGAGCGAGTGGGTTCACCACTACTTCCGCTACTACCCAGGCGTCACAATCTCTGACTTGGAGCAAGTGGGACGAACCACAACCCTTGCTACTGCCCAGGTATCTTAAGCATTAACCCGGAGCAAGCGGGACGAACTACAACCCTTGCTACTGCCCAGGTATCTCAAACATATATTCATTCAGTCTCAATTCATATTATCAATCCTCATTGTTATCAAATCTCAAACATTAACCTGGAGCAAGTGGGACGAACCCCAACCCTTACTACTACCCAGGTAACAGAGCTACATTCATTCAAAACTCTATAATTAACTCATTTATCATAAACATCCTTTTCCGTCTCATACCCGGAGCAAGTGGACAACGCCACTGCCTACTACCCGGGGTTACACATCACATTTCATGATTTTCCATTATTATCCATTTAACACATTCATTCATTAATCATATATACATTTATACTCAGCCATAATCAATAATGGCTTTGCTGTAACCCGGCAATAACTCAGCCATCCGGCTCATGGTTCAATCAAGAACTAGCCATTTATCAATAAATATAGCCCTTCGGCTCATGGCATACACGGTACTTCCACAGTCATCCTCCATATCTCATATAATCATCGTTGATCATCATTGATCATAACTTTTCCCCTTGCTTCACTCGCAAGTTAACACATACCCTAGCTTCTTCCACTTTGCTAGGCATATCATAATGATTTAATACATAAGGGGTGAGATCAGAGGTTTAGAAGTATGAGATTTAGTTTTTAAAACTAAAAAATCAACTTTGGGATGAAAACAGGGCCACGCGTACGCGTACTCCACGCGCACGCGTGGATGGCCACAAAGCTCATCGACGCGTATGCGTCATACACGTGGACGCGCGGATTGAAACACAGCCAGACGACGCGTACGCGTGGATGCATTTGCGCCCCAAGCACAAAACTGGCACAACTCTGGCACAACTCTCGGGAAAATGGCTGGGCATTGGGTGCAGTGCATCGACGCGCACGCGCACACCACGCGCACGCGTGGATGGTGCCTTCTTGAAAAACGACGCGTACGCGCCAAGTGCGCCTACGCGTGGAGGGTCATTCTGCTAAAAATTATCTAAGTTAAAAGCTGCAGAATTCACAGATTCCACCCCCAATCTTCTGACGGACATAACTTTCTCATTTTAAATCGTTTTTCGCTCGTTCTTCGAATGGCATGGACATCCCGAATCCAATTTCACTTCTAAATAAGTTTGGCACAAAACGGGGATCCAGAGTCCAAGTTATGTCCCATCAAAGTATGCCCAAAAACCATGTTTTCATACAAAACCACAAGGTGCCCTTTTCAAAACAAGCCATTTTCAACCCTTTTCAAAATCAACCAAAACATGCTAGTTTCAACCATTTTTGAAATCAATCAAAATATACCAAAATCAACATCAAGCCTCCTCAACTCATACATTAACACTTTGCCACGATTCACAAAACTGCCATATAACCATTTTTACCCATTTCAAACAAATGGCTAAATTACAAACACGTCGACATGTCATCCATCCTTCCTCATCCCAATTTCCAACAATACTATTTCCAATCAACCATCATTATACATAATCAATGTCATACTCACTATCAAGTGGTTTCACCCACAAATCAACCTTAATCATTCCTCAAGCATATATCATAACATACATATCTCTCATGCATTATCATACCATCAAGACATCAATAATCATAATCACATATATGACCACATATTATTTCTCAACCAAAACCAAACATACCTCATCTACACAATTTCACCCAAAATTACCAAATCCCACACTTCAACTCCTCAAACCTTATTATTCAATAACCAACCCAATCATTCACATATTCATTATCTGAAATTCATCCAATCACTTGTGTCATCATACAATGCACACATCAACTTACCTTCCTTACCTCTTTTCGGCCTCCGGCCCAAAATTTACGGCCTCCAGCCCAATTTCACAATTTAATTGCATAAACCACAAATCAATACTCATTACCCAATACATCAAATTTTCAATACACCAAGCATACAAGGGCACACAATTCTTAACCCAATCATTAATTCACATTACATACCAACTATGCATATTTGCACCAACCATTTACACAATTCAAACTTAATCCTAGGGGCATCTAGCCTAGGAATTCTCATCACACCACACGGTACTTAAATAAAACTTAAACCGTACCTCTTGTAGCCAAATCAATTGAGCCTCTTCTTTGGAAGTCTCTACCAACCTTAGCCCCAAGCCTCACCAAAGCTCCTCAAGCAACACCAATCTCCCAATTGTGCACCAAAACCATCAAATGCACTAACATAACCAATATCACATTCATACATCAACCTAGGGCTCATAAAGATGATAAATCACAAGGGTTTGAGCACTTCTTACCTCAGCCCATATGAAGTAGGGATAGAACCCACTTAGAATCCATGTTGGAGTATCCCTAAACACCAAAAATCACAAGATTTCAACACTAACTTTCCAAAAACATGTAACAGTGGGGAATTTCTAAAACTAGGCAGAGATGAATGGAATACTCACCACAAAACTTAAATAGAATTGTAGAGGATGAGAAGAGCAATGCGTGGCCACAAACGGCTCGTCAATCGGAGCTCCGTAGCTCAAGTTATGGTGGTTTGAAGATCAAAGAGAGTTAGGTTTTCTCTCTTCTCTTCTCTCTTCTTAATTCAGCGCCCAACACTCCTTCTTTAGGGCAAAATGAGCTGAAATGCTCATAACTAATGTTTATATATGTTGGGTCTTGGGCCCACTTAGACCCGATTCACTTATTTTTGTCCGTTGGCCCAATTTTGGACCAAAACCTTTAAGATTAGCACCCGATTTTTGATTTTCAAATTATTTTTATCCTTTAAAATAATAAATCAATTTTCAAAATCTTATTTTTCTCAAAATACGGTACCGGACAGTCTAGAGCCGGTACTGCTGGCTTAAGCACCGGTAGCCGGTACTGCCGATCAAAATTTCACTGCGCGTTTTTACGCAGAAAACTATGTCTTCCGACTCGGAAAAATTTACTGAATCCAAATATCATATTTAAATCATCAAATTTCAATTGCAAAATCTTCCAACCATATTCGCTCCTACTTAACTCATTATTTAATTAATTTTGCTTAGACCGGGTATTACAATTAGCACATACCTGATTTCAATATTCGGTTATTTCTAAACAGCAACAGCAAAAACTCATAAAAGGCAGTGTTCATACCTGTATATCTCCTGGCTGCATAAAACCTTGATGAAATTGGCAACCATAGGCTCAAGTTTACAATGTATCATTGCTATCCCTAGCTGCCGTAGTCCTGGCGCGCCACGCATGACTTGTACTCAATCATCCTAAGCCACGTTCCAAGGAGATTATTGTATTCTTTTAGCTTAAAAGAGGTAGCAATGCCATAACTAATACTTAGAAGTAGCAGTAGAAACATACCATGTCAATGGAGGTAGAACTTGAGTGGCTTTCTGCGGAACTTCTTGTCTCTTTCCCAAGGCTCAAACTCATTACCAGTAATCTCTTCAAAGAGCCTTGTAAACTCTTTAAGAGAATTACCCACATTATTAAACTCTTCCAATCTCTTCTTTGCATTAGTATCGTCTCTAGCTCTTGCTTTCTTGAAGAAATAGATGCAAATGATTCTACGGGACCATAATGGGTTGCATGACACTATAGCTACTACAAATCAATATCACTTGTAATACTCTTATAACCAGAATATCACGCTTCCGCCTGCATTATTCTGATAGCGATGATATTACAACGACTTCCATATACTTAATAATAAAATAGGATCCTTTAGCTCAAAATCGTATTGCTGTTTTCTTTGAAAAATCGGAAATACTTTTTCATGAGAAAAACATACATAAATACAAATCATAACACTGTACATATAGATACATATATATACATACAAGACTTCTTATACAAATAGCTACAAATATTACATACGTACATATCATTACAATCACGACCCCTATCCCTCTTACAAAAATATAAGAATAAAGTTGAAGAAAAACTATAACTATATATAACCCCAGATGTGCAGAAGAAAACTTCGTAAGCTACCTCGTCCATCCTGAAAAGAGAAGTCTGTAGGGAGTGAGAATCTAACCACACAGTCGCACCAGAGAAGTTTTTGAATTCTCATAAGAGAATATATAAAAAGAAAGTTGTTTTCAGCCGTAGTGATCATTGCTCGTCTTATGAATATTTTCAAAATCAATAATTAATCTTTACAAATCTAAATCCATATTTTGCTTATAAAAATTCCAAGCAAACATAACATTTCATAATATTTCACTGCTTACCAAAGAATCATTCTAACCAAACTTACCACTAATGCATCAAATCACGGCCTCCAGCCCAAACATAACTAAATCACGGCCTCTGGCCCAACACAAAATCAAATCACACTCAAACCACCATAATTCGAACCAACCAGTCACAATCACACGCAATGAAATTCAAACATAATCAAGGGTAATTACATCAAGTATGTCATTTAGCAGTTAAAAATAAATATTCACATAGACAAACCAAATACAATATGAACACCCAAACAATGTCACATAGATGCACATGATGGATGCCTAATCCTAAATTGGCCATAAGCTCACATCTCGGTTGGTTGCCTGCACCCAACAACATATTACGTATCGTTGTCCCCACTAATCAAATTCATTTTCTCCATAAACGTTACGTATCCATGTCCTCATGGGAACCCTCCTTTAGGTCTCAAGTGGATGTTATGTATCGCCCTCCTCACTGACTCTCACGCACATTATCTCAAGTGAGCGTTACGTATCGCCATCCTCACGAGATTGTGCTTAACCTCAAATCTCAATATTCCTCAATTTCAATCATATTCACAATCAAACATTAATCAAGATCAATTAAGTCTCTTTTTTGTTTAACCAAGTTCTTAAAAAACTTTCAACTTCATTATTGAATTTCAGGCTTTCCCATAGTCTCGAAAATCATTCCATTTCGCCAATCCAATCTAAATACTTCAAATTCAATAAATCTTTTCAAAAAACAACCCCTTTAATTAGCATTAATCAAACAAAATGCATTTCTAAATTTACCAACTTCCCCAAAACAAAATTTACTTCGTTTTCAAGCTTAAAACTTTTTCTCAAAGACTCAAAAAAATTTATTCTTAAATACACACTTGCATTACTTTATTTTTTATTAAATTCCTCAAAACATCACTCTTTAATTCATATTAATTCAATAAAACTCATTTCCATTCAATTAAATACCCAAATCATAATCCTTTTTATAATCAACCATACCAAAGTAAGTTAAATCTCCAATTCACTTCTATTATATTAGCTTTCTCTAAAACTCCTCAAAAACATAATAATCCTTAAACCAATATTAATCAAACAAAAATTCATTTCTTTAGTTCAAGACTTTCTCCCAAAATAGACTTAAAGATCATTTCATTTCACCAATCAATCACAATGATTTAAATTCACTTAAATACTTATAAAAATTTCGGTAGCATCTCTTCTAAAACCCGCATTTTACCACCCTTGAATGGTTCCCTCCAAACATCTCTCAGACCTTTCTCAAACATTTCCAATATCAAAGCATTTTCAACCATTTTCAATTATCAAATCACTTTCAATATCAAACCATTTTCAATATAAAATCATTTCCAATATCAAATTATTTCCAATATCAAACAAATTCTGATATCAAATCATTTCCAACATTAAATCATTTACAATATCAAATTATTTCCAATATCAAATCAGTCCCGATATTAAATTATTTTCAACATCAAGAAAACTAATTCAACAAAGTCAACCAACAAACCAGAATACCCGGCTTTCTCAAATAGTCAATAAATCAATCAGAAAAACAATTTCATTCATCCAAAGCAACTCAGTTCAATCCACAAGACTCACGTAATCATAAAAATATATTTTTCATATCAATATCGACTTGTAACAATTCTTGATAATAAAACGATTTTAAAAAAAAGCTCCTACCTCAAAAACTCAAAACCCGTAAGCCACGAAACGCATCGACTCTTATTCTTCTCACCCACAACAACAGCAGCCGCAACCACAACTCCATACTACTTCTGTAGCAGCAGTAGCAACTTTAATCGCAACATGCAATGATCGAAACTCAACCCTATGACAATAACACTATGAAAACTTCAGCAACATATAACGAAACAGAGATTAAAAGGATTTTCGGAACAAAGCAAGTTACTGCATCAAAGGAATGAAGAACATGGGGCAGCAGCACCTCCGACGGTGCTTCTGGCAGCCACAACGCCGTTCTCCGGTAGCCAAGCACGGCGGCGAGGTTTCCTCCTCCTCCCGTAGTGACACCCGACCCACAGCATCAAC